>NW_027046720.1:0-21572 GCF_025399875.1 Dalotia coriaria | reverse complement strand
TTTTTTTTTTATTTTATTTCGTTTAACATTAAAATTTTTAAAAATGTATTTTAGCAAAACACCTTTTTGAGCTTTAATTCTTTTTAAAAAAACAAAAAAAAAAATTTTTTATTATTCGTTTTTATTAATTTCTTCTATTTGAACGTTTTTAAACATCTAAAATGCAAAAAAATGTTTATTTTAGCAAAACAGCACGTTTTGAGCTTTAATTCGTTTTAAAAAAGAAAAAAACGACAAAATTTTTATTATTCGTTTTTATTAATGTGCTCTTTTAAAGGGTTTCAACGATCTAAAATGCGAAAATGCTTATTTTGCAAAACAGCACGTTTTGAGCTTTATTCTCGTTTTAACGCGAAAAACAGCAAAAAAAAAATTTTTATTTTCTTTTTTTTTTTATTTTTTTGCTTTAAACGATTAAAAGTTAAAATGCAAAAAAAAGGAAAACCCTTTTTTTTTTTAAATTGCGAACCAAAACCCAATTTTTTTTTATTATTCTTTTTTTATTTATTGCTTCTTTTTTTAACGATTTAAAATCTAAAATGTTTAAAAATGCTTACAGCTTTTATTTTTTAATCTGCTTTTTGGGAAAAAAACCAAAAAACAAAAATTTTTTTTTTTATTTTTTTTTAATTTGGGCCATTTAACGATTTAAATCTAAAATGCTTGAAAAGCTTTTTTGGCCCAAAATTTTTTGGTTTTTTAACGCTTTTTAACGCTAAAACACAAAAAAAATTTTTTTATTTTTTTTTATTTGCCATTTAACTCCACAAAATGCTTAAAACATTTTAAAAAAACACCTTTTTTAGTTTAATTTTTAACAAAAAAAAAAACCGTTTTTTATTTTTTTTTTATTAAATTCCATTTAAATTTAAATCAAAATTTGAAAAGCTTTTTTAGCAAAACCCCGTTTTATTTTTTCGTTTTTAACGCGAAAAAAAAAACGTTTTTTTATTATTCGTTTTATTAATTTTTCTTTTGAACGATTTAAAACGTCAAAAATGCTTGAAAATGCTTTTTTCGAAAACAGCACGTTTGAGTTTTAATCTGCTTTTTAACGCGAAAAACACATAAAACACGAAATTTTTTTTCGATTTTATTAATATTGCGTCTATTTGAACGATTTAAACGATCTAAAATGCTTGAAAATGCTTATTTTAGCAAAACAGCACTTTTTGAGCTTTAATCTGCTTTTTTAAGGGTAAAACAGCAAAAAAACGACAAATTTTTATTATTCGTTTTTATTAATATTGCTTCTTTTTGAACGAAACGATCTAAAATGCTTAAAAAATGCTTATTTTAGCAAAACAGCACTTTTTTGAGCTTTAACCCACTTTTTAACGCTTAAAAAAACAAAAAACGACAAATTTTTTGATTATTCTTTTTTATTAAATTTGCGTCTATTTGGTTTTCCCAACGTCAAAAATGCTTGAAAATGCTTATTTTAGCAAAACAGCACTTTTTGAGTTTTTAAATCTGCGTTTTAACGCGTAAAAAAACAAAAAAACGCCGAATTTTTTTTATTCGTTTTTATTAATTTTTGCTTCTATTTGAACGATTTCATCGATCAAAATGCTTGAAAATTTATTTAGTAAATGCTTGAAAATGTATTTTAGCAAAACAGCGTTTTGAAGGCTTTAATCTGCGTTTTAACGCGTAAAACAGCATAAAACGACGAATTTTTTATTATTCGTTTTTTATTAATGTTAGCTATTTGAACGGTTCAACGATCCTAAAATGCTTGAAAATGCTTATTTCAGCAAACGGCGTTTTGAGCTTTTAATCTGCGTTTAACGCGTAAAACAACATAAAAACGACGAAATTTTTATTATTAGTTTTTATTAATATTGGAGTCAATTGAACGATTTCAACGATCTAAAATGCTTGAAAATTCTTATTTTAGCAAAACAGCACGTTTTGAGCAATCTGCGTTTTAACGCATGAAACAACATAAAAACGACGAATTTTTTTTTATTATTCGTTTTTTTATTAATAGTAGCTATTTGAACGATTTTCAACGATCTAAAATGCTTGAAAATGCTTATTTTAGCAAAACAGCACGTTTTGAGCTTTTAATCTGCGTTTTAACGTAAAACAGCATAAAACGACGAATTTTTATTATTCGTTTTTATTAACATTGCTTCTATTTGAACGATTTCAACGATCTAAAATGCTTGAAAATGCTTATTTTAGCAAAACAGCACGTTTTGAGGCTTTAATCTGCGTTTTTAACGCGTATTAAAACGGCATAAAACGACGAATTTTTTTATTATTCGTTTTATTATTATTTACTCTGTTGAACGATTTCAACGATCTAAAATAGCGAAAATGCTTATTTTAGCAAAACGGCACGTTCTGAGTTTTAATCTGCGTTTAACGCGTAAAACAACTTTATAAAATGACGGGTACATTATTCGTTTTTATTAATATTGCTTATTTAAACGATTTCGCGATCTAAAATAGCGAAAATGCTTATTTAAGCAAAACAGCACGTTTTTTGAGCTTTAATCTGCTTTTAACGCGTAAAACAACATAAAAACGACAAATTTTATTATTCCGTTTTTATTAATATTACTTCTATTTTGAACGGTGATTTCAACGATCTATATGCTTGAAAATGCTTATTTCAGCAAAACAGCACGTTTGAGCTTTAATCTGCGTCTTAAGGGTAAAACAGCATAAAACGCAAAATTTTTTATTATCCATTAATATTGCGTCTATTTAAACGATTTCAACGACCCAAAATGCAAAAATCATTTCAGCAAAACCCCTTTTTGAGTTTTTAATCTGCTTTTTAACGCGAAAAACAACATAAAAGGGCAAATTTTTTATTGTTTTTTTTTAAATTTTTCCTTTATTTGAACGAAACGATCTAAAATGCTTGAAAATCTTTTTTGAAAACAGCACTTTTTGGGCTTTAATCCCTTTTTAACGCTTAAAAAAACCAAAAAGGGAAAAATTTTTTTGATTATTTGTTTTTTTTAATTTGCGTCAAAATTTGGGGGAACAGAAAGGTTAAAATGCTTAAAAAAAATGCTTATTTTAGCAAAACAGCACGTTTTGAGCTTTATTCTCGTTTTAAGGGAAACAACATAAAACGACAAAAATTTTTTATTATTGTTTTTTTTTTTATTGCGTCTTTTGAACGATTTCAAAATCAAAATCTTGAAAATGTTATTTTAAAAACAGCACGTTTTGAGTTTTTAATCTGCGTTTTAACGCGTAAAAAAACATAAAAACGACAGTTTTTTTTATTATTCGTTTTTATTAATATTGCTTCTATTTGAAGGGTTTCAACGATCAAAAATCTTGAAAATGCTTATTTCAGCAAAACACCCGGGGTTTTGAGCTTTAATCTGCGTTTTAACGCGTAAAAAAACATAAAACGACGAAATTTTATTATTCGTTTTTATTAATATTGCGTCTATTTGAACGATTTCCAGCGATCTAAAATGCTTGAAAATGCTTATTTTTAGCAAACAGCACGTTTTTGAGCTTTAATCTGCGTTTTAACGCGTAAACAGCATAAAACGACAATTTTTATTATTCGTTTTATTAATATTACTTCTATTTGAACAATTTCAACGATCGTACTTGAAAATGCTTATTTTATAAAACAGCACGTTTGAGCTTTAATCTGCGTTTAACGCGTAAAAAGCATAAAACGACGAATTTTTATTATTCGTTTTTATTAATATTGCTTCTATTTGAAGACGATTTCAACGATCTAAAATGCTTGAAAATGCTTGATAGCAAAACAGCACGTTTTGAGGCTTTAATCTGCGTTTAACGCGTAAAAGAGCAACATAAAAACGACGAATTTTTTATTATTCGTTTTTTTAATAATATTGCGTCTATTTGAACGATTTCAACGATCTAAAATGCTTGAAAATGCTTATTTTAGCAAAACAGCGTTGCAGGCTTTAATCTGCGTTTTTTAACGCGTAAAACAGCATAAAACGACGAAATTTTTATTATTCGTTTTTTTATTAATGTGCTTCTATTTGAACGATTTCAACGATCTAAAATGCTTGAAAATACTTGTTTAGCAAAACAGCGCGTTTTGAGCTTTTAATCTGCGTTTTAACGCGTAAAACAGCACTTATAAAACGGCGAAATTGCAATATTCGTTTTTATTAATATTGCACGTCTATTTGAACGATTTCAACGATCTAAAATGCTTGAAAATGCTTATTTTAGCCAAACAGCACGTTTGAGCTTTTATTCTGCGTTTTTAACGCGTAAAACAGCATAAAAACGACGAAATTTTATTATTCGTTTTTATTTTTATTGCGTCTGTTTGAACGATTTCAACGATCGTAGCGAAAATGCTTATTTTAGCAAAACAGCACGATTTGAGCTTTTAATCTGCGTTTTAGCGTAAACAGCATAAAACGGCAATTTTTATTATTCGTTTAATATTGCTTCTATTTGAACGGTTTCAACGATCTAAAATGCTTGAAAATGCTTATTTCAGCAAAACAGCACGTTTGAGCTTTAATCTGCGTTTAGCGTAAAACAACATAAAACGACAGAAATTTTGTGCTTGGTTTTATTAATATTGGGTCTATTTGAACGGTTCAACGATCTAAAATGCTTGAAAAGTACTTATTTTATCAAAACAGCACACGTTTTGAGCTTTAATCTGCGTTTTAACGCATAAAACAGCATAAAACGACGAATTTTTTGTGTCGTTTTTTTATTAATATTGCTTCTATTTGAACGTTTTAACGATCTAAAATGCTTGAAAATGCTTATTTAGCAAAACAGCACGTTTGAGCTTTAATCTGCGTTTTAACGCGTAAAACAGCATAAAAACGACGAATTTTATTATTCGTTTTTATTAATATTAGCTTCTATTTGAACAATTTCAACGATCTAAAATGGCAGAAAATACTTATTTTTAGCAAAACAGCACGTTTTGAGCTTTGTCACAACGTTTTTAACGCGTAAAACAGCATAAAACGACGAAATTTTTATTATTCGATTTTTATTAATACTGCGTCTATTTGAACGATTTAAACGACCTAAAATGCTTGAAAATGCTTATTTTAGCAAAACGGCACTTTTTTTGATTTTTTAATCTGCTTTTTTAACGCGAAAACAGCAAAAAAACGACAATTTGGTTATTCTTTTTTATTAATATTGCGTCTATTTGAACGGTTTCCAACGACCCAAAAATGCTTGAAAATGCTTTTTTTTAGCAAAACAGCCGTTTTGTTTTTTAAATCTGCGTTTTAAGGGAAAAAAACAGCATAAAAACGCGAATTTTTTTTTTCGTTTTTTTTTAAATTGTTTCCCCTTTGAACGATTTCAACGATCAAAATGTTTAAAAATGCTTTTTTTAAAAGCAAAACAGCACGTTTTGAGCAACCCCGCGTTTTAACGCGAAAACAGCATAAAAACGACAAAATTTTTTATTTTTCGATTTTTTTAATCTGCGTCTATTTGAACGATTTCAAACGATCTAAAAATGCGAAAATGCTTATTTTAGCAAAACAGCTCGTTTTGAGCTTTTTTTTCGCGTTTTAACGCGAAAAAACAGCAAAAAAAACGACGAAAGTTTTATTATTCGTTTTTTTTTTTTATTGCGTCTATTTGAACATTTCAACGATCAAAAAGTTTTGAAAATGCTTATTTTAGAAAACCACCGTTTTGAGTTTTTAACTGCGTTTTAACGCAAAACACCCAAAAAAACGACAAATTTTTTTATTATTCGTTTTTTTTAAATATTGCTTCTTTTTTAAAAGTTTTTAAACGATCTAAAATGCTTGAAAATGCTTTTTTCCCAGCAAAACAGCACTTTTTGAGTTTTAATCTGGGGCCTTAACGCGTAAAACAGCATAAAAACGACGAAATTTTATTACCCTTTTTTTATTAATATTGCGTCTATTTGAACTTTTTCAACGATCTAAAAATGCTTGAAAATGTTTTATTTTAGAAAAAACAGCCGTTTTGAGCTTTAATCTGCTTTTTAACGCGTAAAACAGCATAAAACGGCCAATTTTTAATTATTCTTTTTTATTAATATTGCTTCTATTTAAACGATTTCAAGGGATCTAAAATGCTTGAAAATGCTTATTTAAGCAAAACAGCCTTTTTGATTTTAATCTGCTTTTTAACGCGTAAAAAAACAAAAAAACGACGAAATTTTTATTATTCGTTTTTTATTAATATTTTTTTCCCTATTTGAACGATTTCAACGATCAAAATGCTTAAAAAAGGGTTTTTTTAAAAAAACAGCACTTTTTGAGCTTTTTCTTTTTAAGGGGAAAACAGCATAAAACGACGAATTTTTGATTATTTTTTTAATTAATATTGCGTCTTTTTTGGATTTAAAAACGATCTAAAATTTGAAAATGTTTTATTTTAGCAAAACAGCCGTTTTGAGTTTTTAATCAGCGTTTTAGCGGAAAACAGCATAAAAACGACGAAATTTTTATTATTCTTTTTTTATTAATTTGGCGTCTTTTTTTGGGAATTTTCAACGATCAAAAATGCTTGAAAATGCTTATTTTAGCAAAACAGCCCCGTTTTGCGCTTTAATCTCCCGTTTTAACGCGCAAAACGGCATAAAAACGACGAAATTTTTTTTTTCCCGTTTTTTTTTAAAAATTTTTGCTTTTTATTTGAACGATTTCAACGAAAAAGGGCGAAAAATTGTTATTTTAGCAAAAACGGCATTTTGAGCTTTTTTTGCGTTTTAACGCGTAAAGCAGCAAAAAAAACGACAAAATTTTTTATTATTCGTTTTTTAAATTTTCCCGTCTTTTGAAGGGGATTTCAAGGGACCCAAAAATGTTTAAAAATGCTTATTTTAGCAAAAAAAACACGTTTTGAGTTTTTAATCTGCTTTTTAACGCGTAAAAAAACATAAAACGACAAAATTTTTATTATTCTTTTTTTATTAATATTGCTTCTATTTAAAAACGATTTCAACGTTTAAAATGCTTGAAAATGCTTATTTTAGCAAAACAGCACGTTTTAAAGGCTTTAATCTGCGTTTTAAGGGCGTAAAACAGCAAAAAAAAACGACGAATTTTTTTTATTCGTTTTTTAATAATTTTGCGTCTTTTGAAGGGTTTTTCCCAACGACCCAAAAATGCTTGAAAATGCTTATTTTAGAAAAACGGCACTTTTTGAGCTTTTAATCTGCGTTTTAACGCGTAAAACCCCCCAAAAAAAGGGACTTTTTTAATTAGGGGGTTTTTATTAATATTGTTTCTTTTAAAAAACGATTTCAACGATCAAAATGTTTGGGAAAATGCTTTTTTAAAAAGCAAAACAGCCGTTTTGAGTTTTTAATTTGCTTTTTAACGCGCAAAAAAACATAAAAACACAAATTTTTTTATTATTCGTTTTTAAAAATTGCGTCTATTTGAACGATTTCAACGATCTAAAATGCTTGAAAATGCTTATTTTAGCAAAACAGCACGTTTTAAAACCCTTTAACCCTGCGTTTTAACGCTAAAAAACTTTAAAAAATGACGAATTTTTTTTTCGTTTTTTTTAAATATTGCTTCTATTTAAAACGATTTCAACGATCTAAAATGCTTGAAAATGTTTTATTTGCAAAACAGCACGTTTTGAGCTTTAATCTGCGTTTTAACGCGTAAAACAGCAAAAAAATGACGAATTTTTTTTTATTCTTTTTTATTAATATTGCTTCTTTTTAAAAACGTTTTCCCAACGATCAAAAAAGGGCAAAAAAAGGGTTTTTTATTTAAGCAAAACAGCACTTTTTGAGTTTTAATCTGCTTTTTAACGCGTAAAACAGCAAAAAAATGACAAATTTTTTTTATTATTCGTTTTTTTTAAATTTATTACTTTTTTTAAAAACGATTTAAACGATCTAAAATGCTTGAAAAGTTTATTTAAGAAAAAAAAAAACACCCAACGTTTTGAGCTTTTTAATCTCTTTTAACGCGTAAAACGGCAAAAAAAACGAAAAAAAATTTTTATTATTCGTTTTTATTAATATTCTTCTATTTGAACGTTTTCCCAACGATCAAAAATGCTTAAAAATGCTTATTTTAGCAAAACAGCACTTTTTGATTTTTTAACCCTGCGTTTTAACGCATAAAACAGCATAAAACGACGAATTTTTTTTTTATTCTTTTTTTATTAATATTGCTTCTATTTGAACGATTTAAAGGGGACCCAAAAAGGCGAAAATGTTTTATTTTGGCAAAAAGGCACTTTTTTAATTTTAATCGCTTTTTGGCAAAAAACGGCAAAAAAACGACGAATTTTTTTTTTTTTATTAATAGCTTTTTGAACGTTTTCCCAACGATCAAAAAATGCTTAAAAATCTTTTTTTAGAAAAAACAGCACTTTTTGAGCTTTAATCTGCGTTTTAACGCGTAAAACAGCAAAAAAAAACGACAAAATTTTTTATTATTCGATTTTATTAATACTGCGCCCTTTTGAACGATTTCAACGATCTAAAATGCTTGAAAATGTTTTATTTTAGCAAAACAGCTCTTTTTGGGGCTTTATTCTGGGGTTTTAAAGCGTAAAACATCAAAAAAAGACGAAATTTTTATTATTCGTTTTTTTTTTTAAAATTCCTTTTTAACGATTTCAACGATCAAAAAAGGGCGAAAATGTTTTTTAAAAGAAAAAAACAGCGTTTTGGCTTTAATCTGCTTTTTAACGCGAAAAACAGCAAAAAAACGACGAATTTTTGATTATTCTTTTTTATTAATTTCTTTATTTGAACGTTTTTAACGATCAAAAAATGCTTGAAAATGCTTATTTTAGCAAAACCCCGGTTTTTGACCCTTTAATTCCCCCTTTTTTAACGCGAAAACCCCGGGCAAAAAAACGACGAATTTTTTTTTATTCGTTTTTATTAATATTCTTCTTTTTTGGGGAACGATTTCAACGTCAAAAAATGTTTTGAAAAATGCTTAAGCAAAACAGCACGTTTTGAGTTTTTAATCTCCCTTTTTAACGCGAAAAACAGCATAAAACGACAAAATTTTTTTATTATTCGATTTTTATTAATCTGCGTCTATTTGAACGATTTAAACGATCTAAAATGCTTGAAAATGTTTTTATTTTAGCAAAACACCCGTTTTGAGCTTTATTCTGCGTTTTAACGCGAAAAACAGCTTAAAAAACGACGAAATTTTTTTTTATTCGTTTTTTTTTTTTTTTATTGCGTCTATTTGAACGATTTCAACGATCAAAAAATGCTTAAAAAATGTTTTTTTAAAAGCAAAACAGCCCCCCGTTTTGAGCTTTAATCTGCTTTTTAACGCGTAAAAAAACTTTAAAAAACGACGAATTTTTATTATTCTTTTTTTATTAATTTTTTTTTCCCTATTTGAACGATTTCAACGTCAAAAAAATGCTTGAAAATGCTTTTTTTGAAAACAGCACTTTTTAAAGGCTTTAATCTGCGTCTTAACGCGAAAAACAGCATAAAACGACAAAATTTTTTATTATCCTTTTTTATTAATATTGCGTCTTTTTTGAACGATTTCAACGATCAAAAAATGCTTGAAAATGCTTATTTTAGAAAAAAACAGCCGTTTGAGCTTTAATCTGCTTTTTTAACGCGAAAAACGCATAAAACGACAAATTTTTTTTTATTCGTTTTATTAATATTGCTCTATTTGAACGATTTCAACGATCTAAAATGCTTGAAAATGCTTATTTTAGCAAAACAGCACGTTTTGAGCTTTAATCTGCGTTTTAACGCGTAAAACAGCATAAAAATGACGAATTTTTATTATTCGTTTTTATTAATATTGCTTCTATTTAAACGATTTCAACGATCTAAAATGCTTGAAAATGCTTATTTAAGCAAAACAGCACGTTTTGAGCTTTTAATCTGCGTTTTAACGCGTAAAACAGCATAAAAACGACGAATTTTTATTATTCGTTTTTATTAATATTGCATCTATTTGAACGATTTCAACGATCTAAAATGCTTGAAAATGCTTATTTTAGCAAAACAGCACGTTTTGAGCTTTAATCTGCGTTTTAACACGTAAAACAGCATAAAACGACGAATTTTTACATTATACGTTTTTATTATTAATATTGCGTCTATTTGAACGATTTCAACGATCTAAAATGCTTGAAAATGCTTATTTTAGCAAAACAGCACTTTTTGAGCTTTAATCTGCGTTTTAACGCGTAAAACAGCATAAAACGACGAATTTTTTATTATTCTTTTTTTTATTAAAAATGCTTCTATTTGAACGATTTCAACGATCTAAAATGCTTGAAAATGCTTATTTTAGAAAAACAGCACGTTTTGAGCTTTAATCTGCGTTTAACGCGTAAAACAGCATAAAACGACGAATTTTTGATTATTCGTTTTTATTAATATTGCTCTATTTGAACGATTTCAACGATCTAAAATGCTTGAAAATCTTATTTTACAAAAACAGCACGTTTGAGCTTTAATCTGCGTTTTAACGCGTAAAACAGCATAAAACGACGAAATTTTTATTATTCGTTTTTATTAATATTGCTCTATTTGAACGTTTCAACGATCTAAAATGCTTGAAAATGCTTATTTTAGCAAAACAGCACGTTTGACTTTAATCTGCGTTTTAACGCGTAAAACAGCATAAAACGACGAAATTTTTATTATTATTTTTATTAATTTTGCTTTATTTGAACGATTTCAACGATCTAAAATGCTTGAAAATGCTTATTTTAGCAAAACAGCACTTTTTGAGCTTTAATCTGCGTTTTAACGCGTAAAACAGCATAAAAACGACAAAATTTTTATTTATCGTTTTTATTAATATGCTTCTATTTGAACGATTTCAACGATCTAAAATGCTTGAAAATGCTTATTTTAGCAAAACAGCACTTTTTGAGCTTTAATCGCGTTTTAACGCGTAAAACAGCAAAAAAACGACAAATTTTTATTATTTGTTTTTATTAATATTGCGTCTATTTGAACGATTTCAACGATCTAAATGCTTGAATATGCTTATTTTAGCAAAACAGCACGTTTTGAGTTTAATCAGCTTTTTTAGCGCGTAAAACAGCATAAAACGACGAAATTTTTATTATTCGTTTTTATTAATATTGCGTCTTTTGAACGATTTCAACGATCTAAAATGCTTGAAAATGCTTATTTTAGCAAAACAGCACGTTTTGAGCTTTAATCTGCGTTTTAACGCGTAAAACAGCATAAAACGACGAAATTTTATTATTCGTTTTTATTAATATGCGTCTATTTAAAAGATTTCAACGATCTAAAATGCTTGAAAATGCTTTTTTTTAGCAAAAACAGCACTTTTTAGTTTTTATTCTGCGTTTAACGCGAAAAACACAAAAACGAAAAAATTTTTTATTATTCGTTTTTTTTTTATTGCGTCTTTTTGAACATTTCAACAATAAAAAATGCGAAAATGCTTATTTTAGAAAAACACCCGTTTGAGCTTTAATCTGCGTTTAACGCGTAAAAAAACATTAAAACGCTTTTTTATTATTCTTTTTTTTAAATATTGCTTCTATTTGAACGTTTAAACAATCTAAATTGCGAAAATGCTTATTTTAGCAAAACAGCACGTTTTGAGCTTTAATCTGCGTTTTAACGCGTAAAACAGCATAAAACGACGAAATTTTTATTATTCGTTTTTATTAATATTGCGTCTATTTGAACGATTTCAACGATCTAAAATGCTTGAAAATGTTTATTTTAGCAAAACAGCACGTTTTGAGCTGTAATCTGCGTTTTAACGCGTAAAACAGCATAAAACGACGAATTTTATTATTCGTTTTTTATTAATATTGCTTCTATTTGAACGATCTAAAATGCTTGAAAATGCTTGTTTTAGCAAAACAGCACTTTTGAGCATTAATCTGCGTTTTAACGCGTAAAACAGCATAAAACGACAAATTTTTTTATTATTCGTTTTCATTAATATTGCTTCTATTTGAACGATTTCAACGATCTAAAATGCTTGAAAATGATTATTTTAGCAAAACAGCACGTTTTGAGCTTTAATCTGCGTTTTAACGCGTAAAACAGCATAAAACGACGAATTTTTATTATTCGTTTTTATTAATATTGCTTCTATTTGAACGATTTCAACGATCTAAAATGCTTGAAAATGCTTATTTCAGCAAAACAGCACGTTTTGAGCTTTAATCTGCGTTTTAACGCGTAAAAACACCATAAAACGACGAAATTTTTATTATTCTTTTTTTATTAATATTGCGTCTATTTAAACGATTTCAACGATCTAAAATGCTTGAAAATGCTTATTTTAGCAAAACAGCACGTTTTGAGCTATAATCTGCGTTTTAACGCGTAAAACAGCATAAAACGACAATTTTTATTATTCGTTTTTATTAATATTGCTTCTATTTGAACGATTTCGACGATCTAAAATGCTTGAAAATGCTTATTTTAGCAAAACAGCACGTTTTGAGCTTTAATCAGCGTTTTAACGCGTAAAACAGCATAAAACGACGAAATTTTTATTATTCGTTTTTTATTAATATTGCGTCATTTGAACGTTTCAACGATCTAAAATGCTTTGAAAATGCTTATTTTAGCAAAACAGCACGTTTTGAGCTTTAATTTGCGTTTTAACGCGTAAAACAGCATAAAAACGACGAAAATTTTATTATTCATTTTATATTAATATTGCTTCTATTTGAACGATTTCAACGATCTAAAATGCTTGAAAATGCTCATTTTAGCAAAACAGCACGTTTTGAGCTTTAATCTGCGTTTTAACGCGTAAACAGCATAAAAACGACGAAATTTTTATTATTCGTTTTTATTTTTAATGCGTCTATTTGAACGATTTCAACGATCTAAAATGCTTGAAAATGCTTATTTTTAGCAAAACAGCACATTTGAGCTTTAATCTGCGATTTAACGCGTAAAACAGCATAAAAACGACGAATTTTTTATTATTCGTTTTTATTAATATTAGCTCTATTTAAACGATTTCAACGATCTAAAATGCTTGAAAATGCTTTATTTAGCAAAACAGCACGTTTTGAGCTTTAATCTGCGTTTTAACGCGTAAAACAGCATAAAACGACGAAATTTTTATTATTCGTTTTTTATTAATATTGCGTCTATTTGAACGATTTCAACGATCTAAAATGCTTGAAAATGCTTATTTTAGCAAAACAGCACGTTTTGAGCTTTAATCTGCGTTTTAAGCGTAAAACAGCATAAAACGACGAATTTTTATTATTCGTTTTTATTATTATTGCTTCTATTTGAACGATTTCAACGATCTAAAATGCTTGAAAATGCTTATTTTAGCAAAACAGCACGTTTTGAGCTATAATCTGCGTTTTAACGCGTAAAACAGCATAAAACGACGAATTTTTATTATTCGTTTTTATTAATATTGCTTCTATTTGAACGATTTCAACGATCTAAAATGCTTGAAAATGCTTATTTTAGCAAAACAGCACTTTTTGAGCTTTAATCTGCGTTTTAACGCGTAAAACGGGGCTAAAAATGATTAAATTTTTTTACATAAACCTTTTAACCAATTTCTTTAACGTTAAAAAGCTTAAAATTTTTGAAAACGATCTTTAAGTTTAATGCTTTTAGCTAAAACAGCAAAATCTAAATATCTGCTTTTAACGCATTTACTTAAATTTTACTATAAATTTAAAACGCATTTTAAGTTTAAATTATTAGCTTTTAATGCTTAATTTCAAAACAGCAAATCGATAATTTTTTAACGTAAAACAATAAAGCAATTTGCTTTTACGTTAAAAATCTTAAAATTAATTTCATATTAAATGTTAGTAAATCTTTTTAACTAAAACAGCTTAAAAGTAATTTTTTATTCGTAAAAGCAATTTTTATTTATTTTAACGTTAAAAATTGAAAATCGAATTTTCAATAAATTGCTTAATCTTCTTTTAGACAGACTAGCTTAAATTTTTTAGCAAAAGTAATATTGCGAGTTTAATTTAACGTTTTAAAATGCTTAAAATGCATTTTATTTTCAATATTAAATGCTTTAACGTTTTAGCAAAACAAATGAATTTTATTGTTTTAAAAAATTTAATTTGACTTTTAATTCGTAAATATTAAAATGCTTAATTTCAATTTTAAGCTTAATCTTTTAACAAAACAGATCAAGCATAAAAACGACGAATTTTATTATTCGTTTTATTAATATTGCGTCTATTTGAACGATTTCAACGATCTAAAATGCTTGAAAATGCTTATTTTAGCAGAACAGCACGTTTTGAGTTTTAATGCGTTTTAACGCGTAAAACAGCATAAAAACGACGAAATTTTTATTATTCGTTTTTATTAATATTCCATTATTTGAACGATTTCAACGATCTAAAATTTTGAAAATGCTTATTTTAGCAAAACAGCACGTTTTGAGTTTTAATTTGCGTTTTAACGCGTAAAACAGCATAAAACGACGAATTTTTATTATTCGTTTTTTTTAATTTTGCTTTTAACTTTTAACGTTTAAAAGCAAAATTTTTTATTTTAAAAAAACCTTTTTGAGTTTTAACGGTTTTAAGCAAAAAACAGTAAAATAAATTTTGTTTTAATTTTTTCCTATTAACGTTTAAGATTTAAATTTGTTTTTTAATTTTAAAAACAAGTTTTAATTAAAATTTATAAAAAAACCTTTTTTTAATCGTTTTAAAAAAAGCTTTTTAAAATTTAAATTAAAAATTGTTAAATTTTTTTTGAAAAAATTAAATTTAAAATTTTAATAAAACAGAAATTTTGACCTTTTCCCTTTTATTAAATTTTATTTAATTTTTACAAAGTTTAAATTAAATTTTAATTAAAGGTTTATTTAATTTGAAAAATTATTTACTAAAACACGAAATTTTTTTCCGTTTTTTAATATTGCTTATTAAAGGATTTAAATCTAAATTTAAAATTTTATTTTAAAAAACACGTTTTATTTATTTGCTTTTAGCAAAACAGCATAAAAGAAATTTTATTATTCTTTTAATTAATATTGCTATTTGAAAATTTCAACGTTAAAATGTTTAAAATCATTTTAAAAACACATTTTGTTTTAATTTTTTAAAGCGAAAAAAAAAAAAATTTTATTATTCGTTTTTATTTTCTTTTTAAATTTAAAATTGCTGAAAATTTTTTAAAAAACCAATTCTTTAATTTTTAACGCGTAAAAAATAAAAAAAGATTTTATTATTTTTTTTAATATTGCTTCTATTTGAAGTTTAAGACAAATTTAAATGCATTTTAAAAAAACTTTTGTTTTTAATCGGGCTTTTAAACGTAAACAGCATAAAAAAAAAATTTTATTATTCTTTTTTTAATATGTTTTTAAATTTCAACGATCAAAATTTAAAATGTTATTTTAAAACTTGGTTTATTTTTGGGGTTTAAAAACAAAAAAAACATTTTTTATTTTTTTTTTTAAAATTTTTTTTTTAAATTAAATTAAAAATTTAAAAGTTTTTAGAAAAACGTTTTTAATTTAATCGGTTTTAAGCAAAAATAAAAAGAAATTTTTTATTTTTTTTTTTAATTTTTTTTGAAAGATTTCCGACAAAATGTTAAAATTTTTTTACCCAAACAACGTTTTGAGCTATAATCTGCGTTTTAACGCGTAAAACAGCATAAAAACAATAAATTTTTGCCATTCGTTTTTATTAATATTGCTTCTATTTGAACGATTTCGACGATCTAAAAATGCTTGAAAAATGTTTATTTAGCAAAACAGCACGTTTTGAGTTTTAATCTGCGTTTTAACGCGTAAAACAGCATAAAAACGACGAATTTTTATTATTATTAGTTTTTATTATTATTGCGTCTATTTGAACGATTTCCAACGATCTAAAATGTTTGAAAATGCTTTATTTTAGCAAAACAGTACGCTTCGTGAGTTTTAATCTGGGTTTTAACGCGTAAGCAGCAAAAAAAAACGACGAATTTTTTATTATTTGTTTTTATTAATATTGCGTCTATTTGAACGATTTCAACGATCTAAAAATGCTTGAAAATGCTTATTTTGTGCTAAAACAGCACGTTTTGAGCTAAATCTGCGTTTTAACGCGTAAATACAGCACAAAACGACGAATTTTTTATTATCTGTTTTTTATTAATATTGCTTCTATTTGAAACGATTTCAACGATCTAAATGTTTGAAAATGCTGTTTAGCAAACAGCACGTTTTGAGTTTTAATCTGCGTTTTAACGCGTAAAAACAGCATAAAACGACGAAATTTTTATTATTCGTTTTTATTAATATTGCTTCTATTTGAACGATTTCCCAACGATCTAAAAATGCTTCGAAAAATGTGCTTTATTTAAAAACAGCACGTTTTGAGTTTTAATCTGCGTTTAACGTAAAACAGCACATAAAAACGACGATTTTTTTATTATTCGTTTTTATTAATATTGCGTCTATTTGAACGATTTCAACGATCTAAAAATGCTTGAAAAATGCTTATTTTAGCAAAACAGCACGTTTTGAGCTTTAATCAGCGTTTTAACGCGTAAAACAGCATAAAACGACGAAATTTTTATTATTCGTTTTTATTAATATTGCGTCTATTTGAACGATTTCACCCGATCTAAAATGCTTGAAAATGCTTATTTTAGCAAAACAGCACGTTTTGAGTTTACCCAGTTTTAACGCGTAAAACAGCATGCCCGCGAAAATTTTATTATTCATTTTTTATTAATATTATTTATTTGAACAATTTCAACGATCTAAAAATGCTTGGAAAATGCTCATTTTTAGCAAAACAGCACGTTTTGAGTTTTATTCTGCGTTTAACGCGTAAAACAAAAGCATAAAACGACGAAATTTTTATTATTCGTTTTTATTTTATTGTGTCTATTTGAACGATTTCAACGATTCAAAATGCCGAAAATGCTTATTTTTAGCAAACAGCACATTTGAGCTTTAATCTGCGATTTAACGCGTAAAACAGCATAAAAACGACGAATTTTTTATTATTCGTTTTTATTAATATTGTTTCTATTTGAACGATTTCCAACGATCTAAATGCTTGAAAATGCTTATTTTAGCAAAACAGCGCTTTGAGTTTTAATCTGCGCTTTTAACGCGTAAAACAGCATAAACGACGAAATTTTTATATTCGTTTTTTATTAATATTGCGTCTATTTGAACGATTTCCAACGATCTAAAATGCTTGAAAATGCTTATTTTAGCAAAACAGCACGTTTTGAGCTTCAATCTGCGTTTTAAGCGTAAAACAGCATAAAACGACGAATTTTTATTATTCGTTTTGCCAATATTGTTTCTATTTGAACGATTTCAACGATCTAAAATGTTTGAAAATGCTTATTTGCGCAAAACAGCACGTTTTGAGCTTTAATCTGCGTTTTAACGTAAACAGCATAAAAAATTCTGACGAATTTTTTATTTACCGCCTTTTGCCATATTGCGTTTCTATTTGAAACGGGATTTCAACGATCTAAAATGTTTAAATGCATTTTAGCAAAACAGCACGTTTTGAGCTTTAATCTGTGCTTAACCTGTAAAACAGTATAAAAACGACGAATTTTTTATTATTCGTTTTTATTAATATTGCGTCTATTTGAAATGATTTCCAACGATCTAAAATGCTGAAAATGCTTATTTTAGCAAAACAGCACGTTTTGAGTTTTAATCTGCGTTTTAACGCGGTAAACAAAGCAATGTACCCACACCTTTATTATTCGTTTTTATTAATATTGCTTCTATTTGAATGACTAACGATCTAAAATGCTTGAAAATGCTTATTTTAGCAAAACAGCACGTTTTGAGTTTTATTCTGCGTTTTAACGCGTAAACAGCATAAAAAACGACGAAATTTTGGTTTATTCGTCGTTTTATTAATATTGCGTCTATTTGAACGATTTCAACGATCTAAAAATGCTTGAAAATGCCATTTCAGCAAAACAGCACGTTTTGAGCTTGTCTGCGTTTTAACGCGTAAAACAGCATAAAATGACGAATTTTTTTATCATCTGTTTTTATTAATATTGTTTCTATTTTAAACGATTTCAACGGGATCTAAAGCTTGAAAATGCTTAATTTTAGCAAAACAGCACGTTTTGAGCTTTAATCTGCGTTTTAACGCGTAAAACAGCATAAAACGACGAAATTTTTTATTATTCGTTTTTATTAATAATAGTTTCTATTTTTGGAACGATTTCAACGATCTAAAATGCTTGTTTTATTTTAAAGCAAAACAGCACGTTTTGAGTTTTAATCTGCGTTTTAACGCGTAAAACAGCATAAAACGACGAAATCTTTTTATTATTCGTTTTTATTAATATTGCGTCTATTTGTTGTAATTCCCCAACGATCTAAAATGCTTGAAAATGCTTATTTTAGCAAAACAGCACGTTTTGAGTTTTAAATCTGTTTAACGGCAAAACAGCATAAAAACGGACGATATTTTTATTATCTGTTGTTTTTATTAATATTGTTTCTTATTTGAACGATTTCAACGATCTTAAAAAATGCTTGAAAATGCTGGCTTTGAAAACAGCATCGTTTTGAGTTTTTAATCTGCGTTTTAACGCGTAAAACAGCATAAAAACGACCAAATTTAATACTATCTGTTTTTATTAATATTGCGTTTATTTAAATGTAGGATTTCAACGTGATCTAAAATGCTTGAAAAATGCTTATTTTAGCAAAACAGCACGTTTTGAGCTTTAATCTGCGTTTTAACGCGCGTAAAACAGGCATAAAACGACGAATTTTTTATTATTCGTTTTTATTAATATTGCTCTATTTGAACGATTTCAACGATCTAAAATGCTTGAAAATGTTTATTTTAGCAAAAACAGCACGTTTTGAGTTTTAATCTGCGTTTTAACGCGTAAACAGCATAAAAAACGACGAATTCTTTTATTATTCGTTTTATATTAATATTGCGCTATTTGAACGATTTCAACGATCTAAAATGCTTGAAAATGCTTTATTTTAGCAAAACAGCACGTTTTGAGCTTTAATCTGCGTTTTAACGCGTAAAACAGCACAAAAACGACGAATTTTTATTATCGTTTTTTATTAATATTGCTTCTATTTGAAACGATTTCAACGATCTAAAATGCTTGAAATGCTTATTCTTTAGCAAAACAGCAAAGTTTTGAGTTTTATTCGCGTTTTAACGCGTAAAACAGCATAAAAAACGACGAAATTTTATTATTCGTTTTGCCATTATTGCGTCTATTTGAACGATTTCAACGATCTAAAATGCTTGAAAATGCTTATTTTAGCAAAACAGCACGTTTTGAGCTTTTTAATCTGCGTTTTAACGCGTAAAACAGCATAAAAATGACGAATTTTTATTATTTGTTTTTATTAATATTGCTTCTATTTAAACGATTTCAACGATCTAAAATGTTTGGAAAGCTTATTTTAAAGCAAAAACAGCACGTTTTGAGCTTTAATCTGCGTTTTAACGCGTAAAACAGCATAAAAACGACGTGAAATTTTATTATTCGTTTTTATTAATATTGCTCTATTTGAACGATTTCAACGATCTAAAAATGCTTGAAAATGCTTATTTTGCGCAAAACAGCACGTTTCTGAGCTTTTAATCTGCGTTTTCACGCGTAAAACAGCATAAAAACGACGAAATTTTATTATTCGTTTTTTATTAATATTGCTGTTTCTATTTAAACGATTTGTCAGATCTAAAATGCTTGAAAATGCTTATTTTAGGCAAAACAGCACGTTTTGAGCTTTAATCTGCGTTTTAACGCGTAAAACAGCATAAAAAAAAACGACGAAATTTTTATTATTCGTTTTATTAATATTGCTTGTTTGAACGATTTCAACGATCTAAGATGCTTGAAAATGCTATTTTAGCAAAACAAAGTTTTGAGCTTTTAATCTGCGTTTTAACGCGTAACAGCATAAAAACGACGAATTTTTATTATTCGTTTTTTATTAATATTGCGTCTTATTTGAACGATTTCAACGATCTAAAATGCTTTGAAAATGCTTATTTTAAAGCAAAACAGCAATGTTTTGAGCTTTAATTTGCGTTTTAACGCGTAAACAGCATAAAACGACGAAATTTTTATTATTCGTTTTATTAATATTGCGTCTATTTGAACGATTTCAACGACTAAAATTTTGAAAATGCTTACGAAGCAAAACAGCATCGTTTTGAGCTTTAATTTGCGTTTTAACGCGTAAACAGCATAAAAACGACGAATTTTTATTATTCGTTTTTATTAGCCATTGCTTCTATTTGGAACGATTTCAACGATCTAAAAATGCTTAAAATGCTTGCCTTAGCAAAACAGCACGTTTTGAGCTTTAATCTGCGTTTCGCATCGCGTAAAAACAGCATAAAACGACGAATTTTTATTATTCGTTTTTATTAATATTGCTTCTATTTGAACGATTTCAACGATCTAAAATGCTTGAAAATGCTTATTTTAGCAAAACAGCACGTTTTGAGCTTTAATCTGCGTTTTGTGCGTAAAACAGCATAAAAAACGACGAATTTTATTATTCGTTTTTACATTATTGCGTCTATTTAAACGTGATTTCACCGATCTAAAATGCCGCTTGAAAATGTTTTATTTTGAAGCAAAACAGCACGTTTTGAGTTTTAATCTGCGTTTTAACGCGTAAAACAGTACAAAAACGTCGAATTTTTATTATTCGTTTTTATTAATATTAGTTTCTATTTGAACGATTTCAACGATCTAAAATGCTTGAAAATGCTTATTTTAGCAAAACAGCAAGTTTTGAGTTTTATTCCGCGTTTTAACGCGGCAAAACAGCATAAAACGACGAAATTTTTATTATTCGTTTTTATTAATATTGCGTCTATTTGAATTACCAACGATCTAAAAATGCTTGAAAATGCTTATTTTAGCAAAACAGCACGTTTTGAGTTTTAATCTGCGTTTAACGCGTAAAATACAAAAAAACGACGAATTTTATTATTCGTTTTGCCATTGCGTCTATTTGAACGATCAACGATCTAAAATGCTTGAAAATGTTTATTTTAGCAAAACAGCACGTTTTTGAGCTTTAAATTCGCGTTTTAACGCGTAAAACAGCATAAAATGACGAAATTTTTATTATTCGTTTTTATTAATATTGCGTCTATTTGAACGTGATTTCAACGATCTAAAATGTTTGAAAATGCTTTTATTTTAGCAAAAACAGCACGTTTGAGTTTTAATTTGCGTTTTAACGCGTAAAACAGCAAAACGACGAATTTTTTATTATTCATTTTATTAATATTGTTTCTATTTGAACGATTTCAACGATCTAAAATGCTTGAAAATGTTTATTTTAAAAAAACAGCACGTTTTGAGTTTTAATCTGCTTTTTTAACGCGAAAAAGTTAAAAACCCAACCAAATTTTCCCATTCGTTTTTTTTAAATTTGCGTCTTTTTAAAAACGTTTTCCCAAGGGGACTAAAATGTTTAAAAATGCTTTTTTTTCCCAAAAACAGAATTTTTTTAACCTGCTTTTTAAGGGCGAAAAAAACAGCATAAAAACGGACAAATTTTTTATTTTTCCCGTTTTTTTTAAATTATTGTTTTTTTTGGGAACGATTTCAACGATTTAAAATGTTTGGGGTTGCATATTTTGCAAAACAGACGTTTTGAGTT
>NW_027046719.1:0-21573 GCF_025399875.1 Dalotia coriaria | reverse complement strand
ATTTTATTTAGCGTCTATTTGAACGATTTCAACGATCTAAAATGCTTGAAAATGCTTATTTTAGCAGCAAAACAGCACGTTTGAGTTTTTAATCTGCGTTTTAACGCGTAAAACAGCATAAAACGACAAATTTACGTATTCGTTTTTATTAATATTAGCTTCTATTGGTGATTTCCAGCGATCTAAAATTCTTGAAAATGCTTATTTTTAGCAAAACAGCACGTTTTGGCGGGCTTTTAATCTGCGTTTTTGACGCGTAAAACAGCATAAAACGGCAGAAATTTGCACATTATTCGTTTTTATTAATATTGCGTCTGTTGAACGATTTCCAGCGATCTAAAATGCTTGAAAATGCTTATTTTAGCAGCAAAACAGCACGTTTGAGCTTTAAACTGCGTTTTAACGCGTCAGCATAAAACGACAGATTTTTTATTATTCGTTTTTTTTTATTAATATTGCTTCTATTTGAGACGATTTCAACGATCTAAAATGCTTGAAAATGCTTATTTGTAAAACAGCACGTTTGAGCTTTAATCTGCGTTTTAGCGCGTAAAGAGCAGCATAAAACGACGAATTTTTTTATTGTTGTTTTTGGTAATATTGCTTCTATTTGAACGATTTCAACGATCTAAAATGCTTGAAAATGTATTTTAGCAAAACAGCACGTTTGAGCTTTAATCTGCGTTTAACGCGTAAAACAGCTTTATAAAAACGGCGGTACATTATTCGTTTTTTTTATTAATGTGCTTCTATTTGAACGATTTCAACGATCTAAATGCTTGAAAATGTTTATTTTAGCAAAACAGCACGTTTTGAGCTTTAATCTGCGCGTTTTAACGCGTAAACAACTTATAAAAACGATGAAATTTTATTATTCGTTTTTTAGTAATATTGCGTCTATTTGAACGATTTCAACGATCTAAAATGCTTGAAAATGCTTATTTTTAGCAAAACAGCGTTTTGAGCTTTATTCTGCGTTTTAACGCGTAAAACAGCATAAACACGACGAAATTTTTTATTATTCGTTTTTATTTTATTGCGTCTATTTGAACGATTTCAAAGATCTAAATGCTTGAAAATGCTTATTTTAGCAAAACAGCACGTTTGAGCTTTAAATCTGCGTTTAACGCGTAAAACAACATAAAACGACGAGATTTTTTATTATTCGTTTTTTATTAATATTTAGCTTCTATTTGACGATTTCAACGATCTAAAATGCTTGAAAATGCTTATTTTAGCAAACAGTACGTTTGAGCTTTAATCTGCGTTTTAACGCGTAAAAACAGCATAAAAACGACGAAATTTTATTATTCGTTTTATTAATATTGCGTCTGGCTGGCGGAACGATTTCAACGATCTAAAATGCTTGAAAATGCTTATTTTAGCAAAACAGCGCGTTTGAGCTTTTAATCTGCGTTTTAACGCGTAAAACAGCATAAAAACGACGAATTTTTTGTCGTTTTTATTAATGTGCTTCTATTTGAACGATTTCAACGATCTAAAATGCTTGAAAATACTTATTTTAGCAAAACAGCACGTTTGAGTTTAATCTGCGTTTTTGAGCGCGTAAAACAGCAAAACGACAGAAATTTATTATTTGTTTTTTTAATAATATTTGCGTCTATTTGAACGATTTCAGCGATCTAAAATGCTTGAAAATGCTTATTTTTAGCAAAACAGTACGTTTTCAGCTTTAATCTGCGTTTTAACGCGTAAAACAGCATAAAAACGACAGAAATTTTATTATTCGTTTTTATTTTTATTGCGTCTATTTGAACGATTTCCAACGATCTAAAATGCTTGAAAATACTTATTTTAGCAAAACAGCACGTTTTGAGCTTTAATCTGCGTTTTAACGCGTAAAACAGCATAAAACGACGTTTTTATTATTCGTTTTATTAATATTGCTTCTATTTGAGCGATTTCAACGATCTAAATGCTTGAAAGTACTTATTTTAGCAAAACAGCACGTTTTGAGCTTTAATCTGCGTTTTTAACGCGTAAAACAGCATAAAACGACGAATTTTTTTATTATTCGTTTTTATTAATATTGCTTCTATTTAAACGATTTCCAACGATCTAAAATGCTTGAAAATGCTTATTTTAGCAAACAACGTTTGAGCTTTAATCTGCGTTTTAGCGCGTAAAACAGCATAAAACGACGAAATTTTTTATTATTCGTTTTATTAATGTGCTTCTATTTGAAGACGATTTCAACGTCATATAATGCTTGAAAATGCTTATTTTACTTAAAACAGCACGTTTCGAGGCTTTAATCTGCGTTTAACGCGTAAAACAGCATAAAACGACGAATTTCTTATTATTCGTTTTTTATCAATATTAGCTTCTATTTGAACGATTTCAGCGATAAAATGCTTGAGCGGTTTGCGGCGACGGCGGCAATCTGCCCGTTTTTAACGCGTAAAACAGCATAAAAACGACGGGAATTTTTAATATTCGTTTTCTATTAATATTGCGTCTATTTGAACGATTTCAACGATGAAATGCTTGAAAATGCTTAGTTTAGCAGCAAAACAGCAGCACGTTTTGAGCTTTAATCTGCGTTTTAACGCGTCAGCATAAAACGACGAATTTTTATTATTCGTTTTTATTAATATTGCTTCTATTTGAACAGATTTCCAGCGATCTAAAATGCTTGAAAATGCTTATTTTAGCAAAACAGCATTTTGGAGCTTTAATCACCGCGTTTTAACGCGTAAAACAACGCATAAAACGACGAATTTTTGTTATTCGTTTTTTATTAATATTATACTATTTGAACGATTTCAACGATCTAAAATGCTTGAAAATGCTTATTTAGCAAAACAGCACGTTTCGAGCTTTAATCTGCGTTTTAACGCGTAAAACAGCATAAAACGACGAAATTTTTTATTATTCGTTTTTTAATTAATATTGCGTCACTATTTGAACGATTTCAGCGATCTAAAATGGCGAAAATGCTTATTTTAGCAAAACAGCACGTTTGAGCTTTATTCTGCGTTTTAACACGTAAAACAGCATAAAACGACGAAATTTTTATTATTCGTTTTATTTTTATTGCGTCTATTTGAACGATTTCAACGTCTAAAATGCTTGAAAATGCTTATTTAGCAAAACAGCACGTTTGAGAACTTTAATCTGCGTTTTAACGCGTAAAACAGCATAAAATGACCATTTTTATTATTCGTTTTTATTAATATTGCTTCTATTTGAACGATTTCCAACGATCTAAAATGCTTGAAAATGCTTATTTTAGCAAAACAGCACGTTTTGAGCTTTAATCTGCGTTTTAACGCGTAAACAGCATAAAACGACAGATTTTTGATATTCAGGCACTTGTAAATATTGCGTCTATTTGAACGATTCAGCTTGATCTAAAATGCTTGAAATGCTTATTTTAGCAAAACAACACGTTTTGAGCTTTAATCTGCGTTTTAACGCGTAAAACAACATAAAACGACAGAGGGGTACATTAGCCGGTTTTTGTATCATGCGTCTGTTGAACGATTTCAACGTCCCACAAAATGCTTGAAAATGCTTATTTAGCAAAACAGCACGTTTGAGCTTTAATCTGCGTTTTAACGTAAAACAGCATAAAACGACGAATTTTTATTATTCGTTTTATTAATATTGCTTCTATTTGAACGATTTCAGCGATCTAAATGCCCAGAAAATGCTTATTTTTGCAAAACAGCGCGTTTTTGAGCTTTAATCTGCGTTTAACGCGTAAAACAACATAAAACGACAGGAATTTTTATTATTCGTTTTTATTAATATGCGCGTCTATTTGAACGATTTCAACGATCTAAAATGCTTGAAAATGCTTGTTACAGCAAAACAGCACGTTTTGAGCTTTATTCAGCGTTTTAACGCGTAAACAGCATAGAGCAGGCGAATTTTATTATTCGTTTTTTTATTTTTATTGCGTCTATTTAGACAGTTTCAACGATCTAAAATGCTTTAGAAAGTACTTATTTTAGCAAAACAGCTCGTTCCGAGGCTTTAATCACCTTTTAACGCGTAAAACAACATAAAACGACGAATTTTTATTATTCGTTTTATTAATATTGCTTCTATTTGAACGATTTCAACGATCCTAAAATGCTTAAAAATGCTTATTTTAGCAAAACAGCACGTTTGAGCTTTAATCTGCGTTTTAACGCGTAAAACAGCATAAAAACGACAATTTTTATTATTCGTTTTTTATTAATAATATTGCTTCTATTTAAACGGTTCAACGATCTAAAATGCTTGAAAATCGCCCAGTTTAGCAAAACAACATTTCAGCTTTAATCTGCGTTTAACTTGCCCCGTAAAACAGCATAAAAACGACGAAATTTTTATTATTCGTTTTTTTATTAATATTTACTTCTATTTGACCGATTTCAACGATCTATAATGCTTGAAAAATGCTTATTTTAGCATAACAGCACGTTTGAGCTTTATGTCTGCGTTTTAACGCCAGCAACGCATAAAGCGACGAATTTTTTATTGGGTTTTTTATTAATATTGCGTCTATTTGAACGATTTCAACGATCTAAAATGCTTGAAAATGCTTATTTTAGCAAAACATCACGTTTTGAGCTTTTAATCAGCGTTTAACGCGTAAAAACAGCACAAAACGGCAGAAATTTTATTATTCGTTTTTATTAATGTGCGTGTATTTGAACGATTTCAACGATCTAAAATGCTTGAAAATGCTTATTTTAGCAAAAGAAACAGCACGTTTTGAGCTTTAATCTGCGTTTTAACGCGTAAAACGAAAAAACGCATAAAACGACAGATTTTTTATTAATCGTTTTTTTATTAATGTGCTTCTATTTGGGTATTTCAACGATGAAATGCTTGAAAATGCTTATTTTAGCAGCAAAACCTCACGTTTGAGCTTTAATCTGCGTTTTAACGCGTAAAACCTTAAAACGTAGAAATTTTTATTATTCGTTTTTATTAATATTGCGTCTATTTGAACGGTTCAACGATCTAAAATGCTTGAAAAGTAAGCATTTTTAGCAAAACAGCACGTTTGAGCTTTTATTCTGCGTTTTAGCGCGTAAAACAGCATAAAACGACAGGAATTTTTTATTATTCGTTTTTTTATTTTTATTGCGTCTATTTGAACGATTTCAACGATCTAAAATGTTTGAAAATGCTTATTTTAGCAAAACAGCACGTTTTGAGCTTTAATCTGCGTTTTAACGCGTAAAACAGCATAAAACGACGATTTTTTGTTATTCGTTTTTATTAATATTGCTTCTATTTGAACGATTTCAGCGATCTGGTAGCGAAAATGCTTATTTTAGCAAAACAGCACGTTTGAGCTTTATTCTGCGTTTAACGCGTAAAACGGCATAAAACGACAAATTTTTATTATTTCGTTTTATTTTATTGCGTCTATTTGAACGATTTCCAACGATCAAATATAGCGAAAATACTTATTTTAGCAAAACGGCACGTTTGAGTTTTAATCTGCGTTTTTAACGCGTAAACAACATAAAACGACAATTTTTTTGTATTCGTTTTTTTTTTTTATTAATATTCTTCTATTTGAACGATTTCAACGATGCGTCGCGAAAATGCTTATTTTAATAAAACAGCACGTTTTAAGCTTTAATCTGCGTTTTAACGCGTCGAAAATAAAACGACAATTTTTTATTATTCGTTTTTGTTAATATTGGCTATATTTGAACGATTTCAACGATCTAAAATGCTTGAAAATGCTTATTTTAGCAAAACAGTACGTTTTGAGCTTTAATCTGCGTTTTAACGCGTAAAACAACAAAAACGACGAATTTTTATTAATGTTTTTTTATTAATATTGTTCTATTTGAACGTTTCAACGATCTAAAATGCGAAAATGCTTTTTTTAGAAAAAACCTCACGTTTTAAGCTTTAATCTGCGTTTTAACGCGCAGCATAAAACGACGAAATTTTTTAATTTTTTTTATTAATATTGCGTCTATTTAAGGGTTTCAACGATCTAAAATGCTTGAAAATGCTTATTTTAGCAAAACAGCACGTTTTGGCATTCTGCGTTTTAACGCGAAAAACATCAAAAACGACGAAAATTATTCTTTTTTATTTTATTGCGTCTATTTGAACGATTTCAACGATAAAAAAAGTTTGAAAATGCTTATTTTAGCAAAACAGCACTTTTTGAGTTTTAATCGCGTTTAACGCAAAACAGCAAAAAAACGACGATTTTTTGTTATTCGTTTTTTTAATAGCTTCTTTTGAACGATTTCAACGATCTAAAATGCTTTTTTTTAGCAAAACGCACGTTTGAGCTTTATTCTGCGTTTTAACGCGTAAAACAGCATAAAAACGACGACATTTTTATTATTCTTTTTTTTATTTTATTGCGTCTATTTGAACGATTTCAACGTAAAAAATGCTTGAAAATGCTTATTTTAGCAAAACAGCACGTTTTGAGTTTTAATCTGCGTTTTCGCGTAAAACAGCAAAACGACGAATTTTTATTATTCGTTTTTAGTAATATTGCGTCTATTTGAACGATTTCAACGATCTAAAATGCTTGAAAATGCTTATTTTAGCAAAAACAGCATCGTTTTATTTTATTCTGCGTTTTAACGCGTAAAACAGCATAAACACGACGAAATTTTATTATTCCGTTTTTATTTTATTGCGTCAATTTTGAAATGTGATTTCAAAGATCTAAAATGCTTCTGGAAAATGCTTATTTTAGCAAAAAATGTTAATGTTTTTGAGCTTTAATCTGCGTTTAACGCGTAAAACAGCATAAAAACGACGAATTTTTTTATTCGTTTTATTAATATTGTTTCTATTTGAACGATTTCAACGATCTAAAATGCTTGAAAATGCTTTTATTTTAGCAAACAGTACGTTTTGAGTTTAATCTGCGTTTTACCGCGTAAAAGAGCATAAAACGACGGAAATTCTTTATTCGTTTTTATTAATATTGCGTCTATTTGAACGATTTCAACGATCTAAAATGCTTGAAAATGCTTATTTTAGCAAAACAGCACGTTTTGAGCTTTAATCTGCGTTTTAACGCGTAAAACAGAAAGCATAAAAACGACGAAATTTATTATTCGTTTTTATTATTGTTTTATTTGAACGATTTCAACTCTCTAAATGCTTGAAAATGCTTATTTTGTGCAAAACAGCACGTTTTGAGCTTTAATCGCGTTTCTTAACGTAAAACAGCATAAAACGACGAAGTTTTTATTATTCGTTTTTATTAATATTGCTTCTATTTGAACGATTTCAACGATCTAAAATGCTTGGAAAATGCTTATTTTAGCAAAACAGCACGTTTTGAGCTTTTAATCTGCGTTTTAACGCGTAAAACAGCATAAAAACGACGAAATTTTTATTATTCGTTTTTATTAATATTGCGTCTGAACGATTTCAACGATCTAAAATGCTTGAAAATGCTTTATTTTAGCAAAACAGTACGTTTTCAGCTTTAATTGCGTTTTAACGCGTAAAACAGCATAAAAACGACGAAATTTTATTATTCGTTTTTATTTTATTGCGTCTATTTGGAACGATTTCAACGATCTAAAATGCTTGAAATGCTTATTTTAAAACAGTTAATGTTTTGAGCTTTAATCTGCGCTTTATCGCGTAAAACAGCATAAAACGACGAATTTTTATTATTCGTTTTTATTAATATTGTTTATTTGAACGATTTCTACGATCTAAAATGCTTGAAAATGCTATTTTAGCAAAACAGCATCGTTTTGAGTTTTAATCTGCGTTTTAACGCGTAAAACAGCATAAAACGACGAATTTTATTATTCGTTTTTATTAATATTGCTTCTCTATTTAAACGATTTCAACGATCTAAAATGTTGAAAATGCTTTATTTTAGCAAAACAACATGTTTGAGTTTTAATCTGCGTTTTAACGCGTAAACAGCATAAAAATGACGAAATTTTATTATTCGTTTTATTAATATTAAGCCGGCTTGAATCGATTTCAACGATCTATAATGCTTGAAAATGTTTATTTTAGTAAACAGCACGTTTTCGAGTTTTAATTGCGTTTTTATCATTAAAAAATGCATAAAAAACGACGAATTTTATTATTCGTTTTTATCAATATTGCTTCTATTTGAACGATTTCAACGATCTAAAATGCTTGAAAATGCTTTATTTTAGCAAAACAGCACGTTTTGAGCTTTAATCTGCGTTTTAACGCGTAAAACAGCATAAAACGACGAATTTTTTAATATCTGTTTTATTAATATTGCGTCTATTTGAACGATTTCAATGATCTAAAATGCTTGAAAAATGCTTATTTTAGCAAAAACCGCACGTTTTGAGCTTTAATCTGCGCTTTAACGCGTAAAACAGCATAAAACGACGAAATTCTTTATTATTCGTTTTTATTAATATTGCTTCTATTTGAAACGATTTCAACGATCTAAAATGCTTGAAAATGCTTATTTTAGCAAAACAGCACGTTTTGAGCTTTAACTATGCTTTAACGCGTAAAACAGCATAAAAACGATGAAATTCTTTTTGCCATTCGTTTTATTAATATTGCTTCTATTTAAACGATTTCAACGATCTAAATGCTTGAAAATGCTTACTTTTAGCAAAACAACACGTTTTGAGCTTTATTTGCGTTTTAACGCGTAAAACAGCATAAAGTCGACGAAATCTTTATTATTCGTTTTTATTAATACGGTTTCTATTTGAACGATTTCAACGATCTATAATGCTTGAAAATGTTTATTTTAGCAAAACAGCACGTTTCGAGCTTTAATCTGCGTTTTAACGCTTAAAACAAAGCATAAAACGACGAATTTTTTATTATTCGTTTTTTATCAATATTGCTTCTATTTTGAACGATTTCAACGATCTAAAATGCTTGAAAAATGCTTATTTTAGCAAAACAGCACGTTTTGAGCTTTAATCTGCGTTTTAATGCAAAACAGCATAAAAAACGACGAATTTTTGGTATTCGTTTTATTAATATTGCGTCTATTTGAACGATTTCAACGATCTAAAATGCTTGAAAATGCTTATTTTAGCAAAACCGCACGTTTTGAGCTTTAATCTGCGCTTTAACGCGTAAAAAACAGCATAAAAACGACGAAATTTTATTATTCGTTTTTATTACTATTGCTTCATTTGAACGATTTCAACGATCTAAAATGCTTGAAAATGTTTATTTTAGCAAAAACAGCACGTTTTGAGCTTTAATCTGCGTTTTAACGCGTAAAAACGCAGCATAAAACGATGAAATTTTTATTATTCGTTTTTATTAATATTGCGTCAATTTGAAACGATTTCAACGATCTAAAATGCTTGAAAATGCTTATTTCAGCAAAACAGCACGTTTTGAGCTTTATTCTGCGTTTGACGCGCGTAAACAGCATGTGACGAAATTTTTATTATCTGTTTTTATTTTATTGCGTCTATTTGAACGATTTCAACGATCTAAAAATGCTTGAAAATGCTTATTTTTAGCAAAACAGCACGTTTTGAGTTTAATCTGGCGTTTAATCGCGTAAAACAGCATAAAAACGACGAATTTTTTATTATTCGTTTTTATTAATATTGCTTCTATTTGAACGATTTAACGATCTAAAATGCTTGAAAATGCTTATTTTGTGCAAAACAGCACGTTTTGCTTTAATCTGCGTTTTAATCTAAACAGCATAAAAACGACGAATTTTTTATTATCTACTTTTTATTAATATTGCGTCTATTTGAACGTGATTTCAACGATCTAAAAATGCTTGAAAAATGCTTATTTTAGCAAAAAATGTTAATGTTTTGAGTTTTAATCAGCGTTTTAACGCGTAAACAGCATAAAAACGACGTAAAATTTTTTATTATTCCGTTTTAATAATATTGGTACTATTTGAACGATTTCAACGATCTAAAAATGCTTGAAATGCGCTACTTTTAGCAAAACAGCACGTTTTGAGCTTTAATCTGCGTTTTAACGCGTAAAATGCGCATAAAATGACGTGAATTTTTATTATTCGTTTTTATTGTAATACGTCGCTGGAACGATTTCAACGATCTAAAATGCTTGAAAATGCTTATTTTTTAGCAAAACAGCACGTTTTGAGCTTTAATCTGCGTTTTAACGCGTAAAACAGCATAAAACGACGAATTTTTTGTATTATTCGTTTTATTAATATTGCGTCTATTTGGTTCACTGCACGATTCAAAAATGCTTGAAAATGCTGGCTTTTAGCAAAACAGAAGTACGTTTTGAGCTTTTAATCTGCGTTTTAACGCGTAAAACAGCATAAAAACGACGAAATTTTATTATTCGTTTTTATTAATATTGCGTCTATTTGAACGATTTCAACGATCTAAAATGCTTGAAAATGCTTATTTTAAAGCAAAACAGTACGTTTTGAGCTTTAATCTGCGTTTTAACACGTAAAACAGCATAAAAACGACGAATTTTTATTATTCGTTTTTTATTAATATTGTCGACGGAACGATTTAAATCGATCTAAAAATGCTTGAAAAATGTTTATTTAGCAAAACAGCACGTTTTGAGCTTTAATTCAGTTTTAACGCGTAAAACAGCATAAAAAACGACGAAATTTTTATTATTCCTTTTTTATTAATATTGCGTCTATTTGAACGATTTCAACGATCTAAAATGCCGGAAAATGCTTATTTTAGCAAAACAGCACGTTTTGAGCTTTAATCTGCGTTTTAACGCGTAAAAAGATAAAAAACGACGAATTTTTATTATTTTTTTTTATATTGCTTCTATTTGAACGATTTCAACGATCTAAAATGCTTGAAATGCTTATTTTAGCAAACAGACGTTTTGAGTTTAATCTGCGTTTTAACGCGAAAACAGCATAAAAAACAAATTTTTTTTTTTTTTATTAATTGCTTCTATTTGAACGTTCAACGATCTAAAATGGCGAAAATGCTTATTTTTAGCAAAACAGCACGTTTAAGGCTTTAATCTGCGTTTTAACGCGTAAAAACAGCATAAAATCGACGAATTTTTATTATTCGTTTTTTATTAATATTGCTTCGTGAACGAATTTCCAGCGATCTAAAATGCTTGAAAATGCTTATTTTAGCAAAACAGCACGTTTTGAAGCGTCCTGCGTTTTAACGCGTAAACAGCATAAAACGACGAATTTGCCTTATTCGTTTTTTTTATTAATAGCTAGCTTCTATTTGAACGATTTCAACGTCTAAAATGCTTGAAAATGCTTATTTAGCAAAACAGCACGTTTTGAGCTTTTAATCTGCGTTTAACGCGTAAACAGCATAAAACGACGAAATTTTTATTATTTAGTTTTTATTAATATTGCGCGTCTGTTGAAGACGTTTCAGCGTCCGTGGCGTCGCGGCAAAACCAGCGTTTGAGTTTTATTCTGCGTTTTTAACGCGTAAAACAGCATAAAAACAACGAAATTTTATTATTTCGTTTTTATTTTTATTGCGTCGAATTTGAACTGATTTCAACGATCTAAAATGCTTGAAAATGCTTATTTTAGCAAAACAGCACGTTTTGAGCTTTAATCTGCGTTTTAACGCGTAAAACAGCAAAACGACGAATTTTTTATTATTCGTTTTTATTATGTGCTTCTATTTGAACGATTTCAGCGATCACAAAATATGCTTTGAAAGCGCTATTTGGCGAAACAGCACGTTTTGAGCTTTAATCCTGCGTTTTAACGCGTAAAACAGCATAAAACGACGGAAATTTTTATTATTCGTTTTATTAATATTGCGCGTCTGTTGAACGATTTCCAGCGATCTAAAATGCTTGAAAATGCTTATTTTAGCGACGCTGGACGTTTTGAGCTTTAATCTGCGTTTAGCGCGTAAAACCAGCACTCACGGCAGCAAGGAGTACGTACGCTCGTTTTGATAATGTGCGTCTATTTGAACGATTTTCGAAAGCGATCTAAAATGTAGAAAATGCGTTTATTTTAGCAAAACAGCACGTTTTTGAGCTTTAATCTGCGTTTTTAACGCGTAAAACAGCATAAAACGACGAAATTTTTATTATTCGTTTTATTAATGCGTCTATTTGAACATTTCAACGATGAAAATGCTTGAAAATGCTTATTTAGCAACAGCACGTTTTGAGCTTAATCGCGTTTAACGTAAACAGCATAAAACGACAGATTTTTATTATTCGTTTTTGACGGCTTCTCTTTGAACGATTCCAGCGATCTAAAATGCTTTGAAAATGCTTATTTTAGCAAAACAGCACGTTTTGAGCTTTAATCTGCGTTTTTTAACGCGTAAGTGGCATACAAAACGACGAAATTTTTATTATTCGTTTTTATTAATGTGCGTCTATTTTGAACAGTTTCAGCGGTCAAAATGCTTGAAAATGCTTGCTTTAGCAAAACAGCACGTTTGGGCTTTTATTCAGCGGTTTTAACGCGTAAAACGCATAAAACGACGGGGCACATTATTACGTTTTTATTTTTTATTGCGTCTGTTTGAACGTTTCAGCGATCGTCTTGAAAATGCTTTATTTTACGCATGCAAAACCAGCACGTTTGAGCTTTAATCTGCGTTTTAATGCGTAAAACAGCATAAAACGACGAATTTTTTTATTATTCGTTTTTTTATTAATATTGCTTCTATTTGAACGATTTCAACGTCACAACGAAAGTACTTTGTAGCAAAACAGCACGTTTGAGCTTTAATCTGCGTTTTAACGCGTAAACAGCATAAAACGACGAAATTTTTTTATTATTCGTTTTATTAATATTGCGCATCTGTTGAACGATTTCAGCGATCTGGTAGCGAAAAATGCTTATTTTAGCAAAACAGTACGTTTTCAGCTTTTAATCTGCGTTTTAACGCGTAAAACAACATAAAACGACAGAATTTTTTATTATTACGTTTTTTATTTTATTGCGTCTGTTTGAACATTTCAACGTCTAAAATGCGAAAATGCTTATTTTAGCAAAACGGCACGTTTGAGCTTTAATCTGCGTTTGCGTAAAACAGCAAAACGACGAATTTTTATTATTCGTTTTTTATTAATATTGCTTCTATTTGAACGATTTGCAACGATCTAAAATGCTTGAAAATGCTTATTTTAGCAAAACAGCACGTTTTTGAGCTTTTAATCTGCGTTTTTAACGCGTAAACAGCATAAAACGACGAATTTTTTATTATTCGTTTTATTAATATTGCTTCTATTTAAACGTCTAAAATGCTTGAAATGCTTATTTTAGCAAAACAACACGTTTTGAAGGCAATCTGCGTTTAGCGCGTAAAACAGCATAAAACGACGAATTTCTTATTATTCGTTTTTATCAATATTGCTTCTATTTGAACGATTTCAACGATCTAAAATGTGAAAATGTATTTTAACAAAACAGCACGTTTGAGGCTTTAATCTGCGTTTTAACGCGTAAAACAACATAAAACAGTGAAATTTATTATTCGTTTTTATTAATGTGCGTCTATTTGAACGGTTTCCTTGATCAAATGCTTGAAAGTACTTATTTTAGCAAAACAGCACGTTTTGAGCTTTTATTCTGCGTTTAACGCGTAAAACAGCATAAAACGACAGAGAATTTTATTATTCGACATTAATATTTAGCTATTTGGACGATTTCAACGTTGATCTAAAATGCTTGAAATGCTTATTTTGGCAAAACAGCACGTTTTGAGCTTTAATCTGCGTTTTAACGCGTAAAACAACGAGCAGCAGAATTTTGTTATTCGTTTTTATTAATGTGCGCGTCTATTTGAAGACGATTTCAACGATCCTAAAATGCTTGAAATGCTTATTTTAGCAAACTGGACGTTTGAGCTTTAATCTGCGTTTTAACGCGTAAAACAACATAAAACGACGAAAATTTTTATTATTCGTTTTTTATTAATGTACGTCCTATTTGAACGATTTCAACGATCTAAAATCTTGAAAATGGTTATTTTAGCAAAACAGCACATTTGAGTTTTAATCTGCGTTTTAACGCGTAAACAGCATAAAACGACGAAATTTTTATTATTCGTTTTTATTAATATTGCGTCTATTTGAACGATTTCAACGACCCTAAAATGTTTTGAAAATGCTTTTTTTAGAAAACACAGCACTTTTTAAAACCCAAACCCCGCTTTTTTAACCACGAAAAACAGCATAAAAAGGGACGAATTTTTATTTTTCTTTTTTTTTGGTTTCCCCTTTGGCAAGTTTAAAATTTAAAAATCAAAAAACAACCAAAACACCCCAAAAACCCCAACCGCTTTTTTAACGCGTAAACAGCAAAAAAACGACAAAATTTTTTATTATTCTTTTTTTTATTAATATTGCGTCTTTTAAAAGGATTTCAACGATCAAAAAATGCTTAAAAAATGCTTATTTTGAAAACAGCACGTTTTGGGTTTTATTCAGCTTTTTGGGGGTAAAAAAAAACATAAAAACGACGAAATTTTTAAATTATTGTTTTTTTTTTTTATTGCGTCTATTTGAACGATTTCAACGATTAAAATGCTTGAAAAAATTGTTTTTATTTTAGCAAAACGCACTTTTTATTTTAATCTGCGTTTTAATGCGTAAAAAAGCAAAAAAACGACAAATTTTTTATTATTCGTTTTTATTAATTTTTGTTTCTTTTTTGAACGATTTAAACGATCTAAAATGCTTAAAAATGTTTTATTTTAGCAAAACAGCACTTTTTGGGGTTTTAATCTGCTTTTTTAAGGTAAAACAGCATAAAACGACGAAATTTTTTTATTCGTTTTTTTTTTTTAATTGCGTCTATTTAAACGATTTCACCATCTAAAAAATGCTTGAAAATGCTTATTTTGTGCAAAACAGTTAGTCGTTTGAGCTTTTGAATTCCGCGCCTTTAACGCGTAAAACAGCATAAAAACGACGAAATTTTATTATTCTGCCTTTTCGGCTTAATAAGGTTGCGCCCTTATTTGAACGATTTCAAACATCTAAAATGCTTGAAAATGCTTATTTTAGCAAACAGCACGTTTTGAGCTTAAATCCGCGTTTTAAGACGTAAAAACAAAGCATAAAAAACGACGAATTTTATTATTCGTTTTTTATTACTTTCACGGTTTCTACTAACCCATCGCAACCAGGGATCAAAACGTTTGAAAATGTTTACGAAAACAGCACGTTTTGAGCTTTTAATTGCGTTTTAACGCGTAAAACAAGTGCTAAAAACGACGGGGCCTTTGCTATTCGCTTCATTAATATTGCGTCTACGAAACACTTAACGATCTAAAACGCCGAAAATGTTATTTCAGCAAACACGTTTGCTTCTGGCCCAGTTTTAACGTAAAACAGCATAAAACGACGAAATTTTATTATTCGTTTTTTATTTTTATTGCGTCTATTTGAACGATCAAACTTGACCAAACGCTTCAAAATGCTTTATTTTAGCAAAAACGTTAATGTTTTGAGCTTTAATCTGCGTTTAATAGTGTAAACAGCATAAAAACGACGAATTTTTATTTGCCCGTTTTATTAATATTGGTTTCTATTTTGAACGATTTCAACGATCAAAATGCTTGAAAATGTTTATTTTGCGCAAAACAGCACGTTTTGAGCTTTAATCTGCGTTTAACGCGTGGAAACAGCATAAAAAACGACGAAATTTTTATTATTCGTTTTATTAATATTGCGCTGCCCATTTGAACGATTTCAAATCGATCTAAAATGCTTGAAATGCTTATTTTAGCAAAACAGTAATGTTTTCAGTTTTAATCTGCGTTTTAACGCGTAAAACAGCATAAAACGAATAAAATTCTTTTATTATTCGTTTTTATTTTTATTGCGTCTATTTGAACGATTTCAACCATCTTAAAATGCTTGAAAATGCTTATTTTAGCAAAACAGCACGTTTTGAGCTTTAATCTGCGTTTTAAAGTGTAAAACAGCATAAAAAACGACGAATTTTTAATATTCGCTTTTTTTAATAATATTGCGCCTATTTGAAACGCGATTTCAACGCAGATCTAAAAATGCTTGAAAATGCTTTATATTTAGCAAAACAGCACGTTTTGAGTTTCTTTAATCCAGCTTTAACGCGTAAAAACAGCATAAAACGACGAAATTTTTACGGCTCATTTTTATTAATATTGCTTCGGTTTTGAACGATTTCAACGATCTATAATGCTTGAAAATGCTTATTTTAACAAAACAGCACGTTTCGAGTTTTAATCTGCGTTTAAACGGCAAAAACAGCATAAAACGACGAATTTCTTTTATTATTCGTTTTTATCAATATTGCTTCTATTTGAACGATTTCAACGATTCAAAATGCTTGAAAATGTTTATATTTTAGCAAAACAGCATCAAGTTTTGAGCTTTAATCTGCGTTTTAACACGTAAACAGCATAAAAACGACGAATTTTTAATATTCGTTTTTATTAATATTGCGTCTATTTGAACGATTTCAACGATCTAAAATGCTTGAAAATGCTTATTTTGTATGTTGCTACCGTTTGAGCTTTAATCTGCGCTTTTAACGCGTAAACAGCATAAAAACGTGACGAAATTTTATTATTCGTTTTATTAATATTGCGTCTATTTGAACGATTTCAACGATCTAAAACGCTTGAAAATGCTTATTTTGTTGAAAAAAAAACATATCGTTTTGAGCTTTATTCAGCGTTTTAATCGCGTAAAACAGCATAAAAACGACGAAATTCTTTTTATTATTCGTTTTATTTATTGCGTCTATTGAACGATTTCAACGATCTAAAATGCTTGAAAATGCTTATTTTAGCAAAACAGCACGTTTTGAGTTTTAATCTGCGTTTTAATGCGTAAACAGCATAAAAACGACGAATTTTTATTATTCGTTTTTATTAATATTGCTTCTATTTGAACGATTTCCCAACGATCTAAAATGCTTGAAAATGTTTTATTTAGCAAAAACAGCACGTTTTGAAAGCTTTAATCTGCGTTTTAACGCGGTAAAAACAGCATAAAACGACGAAATTTTTATTATTCGTTTTACGTTGCGTCTATTTGAACGATTTCAACGATCTAAAATGCTTGAAAATGCTTATTTTAGCGAAAACAGTACGTTTCAGCTTTAATCTGCGTTTTAACGCGTAAACAGCATAAAAAACGACGAAACGGCTATTCGTTTTTATTTTATTGCGTCTATTTCGAAACGATTTCAACGATCTAAAATGTTTGAAATGCCGCAGCTTCTAGCAAAACAGCACGTTTTGAGTTTTATTCTGCGTTTAACAAGTGTAAAACAAAGCATAAAAACGACGAATTTTTATTATTCGTTTTGGTTATCATTGCTTCTATTTGAACGATTTTCAACGATCTAAAATGCTTGAAAATGCTTTATTATTTTGTAGCAAAACAGCACGTTTTGAGCTTTAATCTGCGTTTTAACGCGTAAAACAGCATAAAAACGACGAATTTTTATTATTCGTTTTTATTAATATTGCTTCTATTTAAAACGATTTCAACGATCTTAAAAATGCTGAAAATGCTTATTTTAGCAAAAACAACACGTTTGAGTTTTAATCTGCGTTTTAACGCGTAAAACAGCATAAAAACGACGAAATTTTTATTATTCATTTTTATTAATATTGCGTCTATTTGAAATCGATTTCAACGATCTAAAATGCTTGAAAATGCTTATTTTGCAAAACAGCACGTTTTGAGCTTTAATCTGCGCTTAACGCGCGTAAAACAGCATAAAAAACGACGAAATTTCGCTTATTCGTTTTTATTACTACTTCTATTTGAACGATTTCAACGATCAAAATGCTTGAAAATGCTTATTTTAACAAAACAGCACGTTTTGAGTTTTCTTTAATCGCGTTTTAACGCGTAAAAACAAGCATAAAAAACGATGTAAAATTTTTATTATTCCGTTTTATTAATATTGCAGTCTATTTGAACGTGATTTCAACGATCTAAAAATGCTTGAAAATGCTTATATTTTAAAGCAAAAAACAGCACGTTTTGAGCTTTATTCTGCGTTTTAACGCGTAAAACAGCATAAAACGACGAAATTTTTATTATTCGTTTTTATTTTTATTGCGTCTATTTGAACGATTTCAACGATCTAAAATGCTTGAAAAATGCTTATTTTAGCAAAATAGCACGTTTTGAGTTTTAATCTGCGTTTTAACGCGTCAAACAGCATAAAACGACGAATTTTATTATTCGTTTTTTATTAATATTGTTTCTATTTGAACGATTTCAACGATCTAAAATGCTTGAAAATGCTTATTTTGTGCTAAAACAGCCCGTTTTATGTGTTTAATCTGCGTTTTAACGCGTCAGCATAAAAACGACGAATTTTTATTATTCGTTTTATTAATATTGCGTCCATTTGAACGATTTCAACGATCTAAAATGCTTAAAATGCTTATTTTACAAAAACAGCACGTTTTGAGCTTTAACTGCGTTTTAACGCGTAAACAGCATAAAAACGACGAAAATTTCTATTATTCGTTTATTGCGTCCATTTGAACGATTTCAACGATCTAAAATGCTTGAAAATGCTTATTTTAAAGCAAAACAGCACGTTTTGAGTTTTAATCTGCGTTTTAACGCGCGTAAAACAGCATAAAACGACGAATTTTTTATTATTCGTTAATATTGCTTCTATTTCAACGATTCCCCAACGATTCAAAATGCTTGAAATGCTTATTTTACAAAACAGCACGTTTTGAGTTTTAATCTGCGTTTAACGCGTAAACAACAGCATAAACGACGAATTTTTTATTATTCGTTTTATTAATATTGCTTCTATTTGAACGATTTCAAATCGATCTGCACGCTTGAAACAAGCGTATTTTAGCAAAAACAGCACGTTTTGCTTTAATCTGCGCTTTAAATGCCGCCCGACGTGAAATTTTTATTATTCGTTTTTATTAATATTGCGTCTATTTGAACGATTTCAACGATCTAAAAATGCTTGAAAATGCTTATTTTAGCAAAACAGCACGTTTGAGCTTTTATTCTGCGTTTTAACGCGTTCGGCATAAAAAACGACGAAATTTTGCCATTCGTTTTATTTTATTGCGTCTATTTGAAACGATTTCAACGATCTAAAATGCTTGAAAATAAGCGTATTTTAGCAAAACAGCACGTTTGAGCTTAATCTGCGTTTTAACGCGTAAAACAGCATAAAAACGACAAATTTTTTTATTATTCGTTTTTATTAATATTGTTTTTTTTTGAAGGGATTTCAACATCAAAAAATGCTTGAAAATGTTTTATTTTAGCAAAACAGCACGTTTTGAGTTTTTTCTGTTTTAACGCGTAAAACAGCAAAAAAACGACAAAATTTTATTATTGTTTTTAAAATATTGCTCTATTTGAACGATTTCAACGATCTAAAATGCTTAAAAAAGCATTTTAAAAAAGGTTTTAGTTTTACGCTTTTTAACGCAAAAACAGATAAAAACGTTTTATTATTTTTTTTATTTTATTCGTCTAGGCCCGTTTAAGCAAAAAGCTTTTTTTTAAAAACCAATTTTGGTTTAAACGCGTTTTGCGCAAAACGTTTAAAAAGCTTTTTTTATTTTTTTTAAATTTGCCTTTTTAACGTTTTAAAAACATTAAAAATTTTTAAAAATTTTTTTTTAGCAAAACAGCATTTTTGTTTTTAATTCGTTTTAAAAAAAAGCATAAAAACAAAATTTTTAATTTTTTTTAAAAAGGGTTATTTAACAAAACGAAAAAAAAGCTTAAAATCTTTTTAAAAGCAAAACAGAATTTTTTTTTTCGTTTTAAAAGCGAAAAACATAAAACGACAATTTTTTTTAAAATTTTTCTTTTTTTAAATTTTTTTGGTTTTTCGTTTAACGCTAAAAAGCTTAAAAAGCTTTTTTTAAAAAAACCCGTTTTATTTTAAAATTGCTTTTTAAGGCTTTTAAAAGGGACTTTTTTTATTTTTTTTTTAAAATTTTTTAAAATTTAAAAAAAACCAAAATTTTTTTAAAAAAAGGGTTTTTTTTTTAAAAAATTTTTTTTTTAAAAAAATTTTTTTTTTTTTTTTTTTTTTTTCCAAATTTTTTTTAAAAAAAAAATTTTTTTTCCCCCCCGGGGAAAAAAAAAAAAAACCAAAAAAATTTTTTTTTTAATTTTTTTTTTTTTTTGAAAAAAAACCCAAAAAATTTTTTAAAAAAAAAAAAGGGGTTTTTTTTCCCTTTTTTTTTAAAAAAAAAAAAAAACAAAAATTTTTTATTTTTTTTTTTTTTTTTTTAAGGGTTTCCAACGATCTAAAAGTTTAAAATTTATTTTAGCAAAACAGCACTTTTGGGGTTTAATTTTTTTAAAAAAAACAAAAAAAAAAATTTTTATTTTTTTTTTTTTTTTTTTTTTTTCCCCCCCCAAAAATTTTTTTTTTTTTAAAAAAAAACTTTTTAATTTTTTTTTAAAAAAACCAAAAAAAAAAAAATTTTTTTTTTTTTTTTTTTAATTTTTTTTTTAAAATTTTTTTAAAAAAATTTCAAATTTTAAAAAAAATTTTTTGGAAAAAAATTTTTTTAAAAAAAAACGCTTAAAAAAAAAAAAAAAAATTTTATTTTCTTTTTAAAATTTTTGCGTTTTTTTTAAATTTCCCCGTAAAATTTAAAAATGCTTATTTTGAAAACAAAAATTTTTGTTTTTACCCCTTTTTTAAGCAAAACAGCATGAGTTTTATTTTCTTTTTTTTTTTTACGCTAAACGATTTAAAAGTTTTTAAAATGCTTTTTTTAAAAAACAACTTTTTATTAAAAATTTTTTTTTGGAAAACAGATCGAGTTTTTATTTTCGTTTTTAAAAAAATTTTTAAAAATTTCCCATCTAAAATTTAAAATGCTTTTTTTTTTAAAAACGATTTTTTTTTTTTTTCCGGAAAAAAAAAAAAAAAAATTTTTTTATTTTCTTTTATTTTTTTTTCCATTTAAATTTTTTCGTTAAAATGTTTTTGAAAAATCTTTTTTCCCAAAAACGATTTTATTTTACGCGTTTTAAGGAAAAAACGTTTTAAAAACGCAAAAATTTTTTTACGTTTTTTTTTATTCGTTTTTAAATTTAAGTCAAAAATTTAAAAATTTATTTTAGCAAAACGATTTTATTTTAAGCAAGCAAAACAGCATAAAACCAAAAATTTTTTTACTTTTTATTAAACGCCCATTTAAATTTTTTAAAAAAATGTTTAAAATGATTTAGCAAAAAACCCTTTTGAGCTTTTTTTTTAAGGAAAAAAAAGCAAAAAAAAGCAAATTTTTTTTACGTTTTTTAAATATTGTTTATTTGCATTTAACGATTAAAAATTTTAAAATGCATTTTCCCCAAAATTTTTGAGCAATTTTGCGTTTTAACGCGTAAAAACAAAAAAAAAAAATTTTTTTTTTAATTTTTTTATTTTTTTTTATTTGCATTTAAGATTAAAATGTTTAAAATTTTTTTTTTAAAAAAAAAAATTTTTTTGTTTTTTTTTTTTTTTTAAAAAACACTTTAAAAAAGAGGAATTTTTTATTCGTTTTAAAAAAATTTCCCCCCTTTTGAACGTTTAAAAAAATGCTTGAAAATGTTTATTTTAGCAAAAAGCACGTTTTGAGTTTTACCCCCTGCGTTTTAACGCGTAAAAAGATAAAACGACAAAATTTTTTTATTTTT
>NW_027046718.1:0-21581 GCF_025399875.1 Dalotia coriaria | reverse complement strand
TTTTTTTTTTTTTTTCGCTTAAAAATTTTTTTTGCAAATGTTTTCGCTTTTTGAAATCGTTCAAATAGACGTTTGCAATTTTATTAAAAATTAAAAAAACCGGAAAAAAATTTTAAAAATTTCGTTGCGTTTTTTTTTTTGGCTGTTTACGCGTTAAACGCGATTAAAGCCAAAACGGCTGTTTTGCTAAAATAAGTTTTCAAGCATTTAATCGTTAAATCTTAAAGAAGCAATATTAATAAAACGAATAATAAAAATTCGTCTTTTGTTTTTACGCGTTAAAACGCGATTAAAGCTCAAATGTGCGTTTTGCTAAAATAAGCATTTTCAAGCATTTTAGATCGTTGAAATCGTTCAAATAGACGCAAATTAATAAAAACGAATAAAAAATTTCGTCGTTTTATGCTGTTTTACGCGTTAAAAACCCCAAAATAAAGCTCAAAACGTGCTGTTTTGCTAAAATAAGCATTTTCAAGCATTTTAGATCGTTGAAATCGTTCAAATAGAGCAATATTAATAAAAACGAATAATAAAATTCGTCGTTTTTATGCTGTTTTACGCGTTAAAACGCAGATTAAAGCTCAAAACGTGCTGTTTTGCTAAAATAAGCATTTTCAAGCATTTTAGATCGTTGAAATCGTTCAAATAGTCGCAATATTAATAAAAACGAATAAAAAAATTCGTCGTTTTATGCTGTTTTACGCGTTAAAACGCGATTAAAGCTCAAAACGTGCTGTTTTGCTAAAATAACATTTTCAAGCATTTTAGATCGTTGAAATCGTTCAAATAGAACGCAATATTAATAAAAACAATAATAAAATTCGTCGTTTTATGCTGTTTTACGCGTTAAAACGCAGAATAAAGACTCAAAACGCTGTTTTTGTTAAAATAAGCATTTTCAAGCATTTTAGATCAGTTGAAATCGTTCAAATAGACTGCAATATTAATAAAAACGATAATAAAAATTCGTCGTTTTTATGCTTTTTTTCGCGTTAAAACCAGATTAAAGCTCAAAACGTGCGTTTTGCTAAAATAACATTTTCAAGCATTTTAGATCGTTGAAATGTTCAAATAGAGCAATATTAATAAAAACAATAATAAAAATTCGTCGTTTTTATGCTGTTTTACGTTAAAACGCAGAATAAGCTCAAAACGTCTATTTTGCTAAAATAAGCATTTTCAAGCATTTTTAGATCGTTGAAATCGTTCAAATAGAAGCAATATTAATAAAAACAAATAATAAAAATTTCGTCGTTTTATGCTGTTTTACGCGTTAAAACGCAGATTAAAGCTCAAAACGTGCGTTTTGCTTGCTAAAATAAGCATTTTCAAGCATTTTTAGATCGTGAAATAGTTCAAATAGACGCAATATTAATAAAAACGAATAATAAAAATTTCGTTTTTATGCTGTTTTACGCGTTAAAACGCAGATTAAGCTCAAAACGTGTTGTTTTGCTAAAATAAGCATTTTCAAGCATTTAGATCGTTGAAATCGTTTAAATAGAAGCAATATTAATAAAACGAATAATAAAAATTCGTCTTTTATGTGTTTTAGCGTTAAAACGCAGATTAAAGCTCAAAACGTGCTGTTTTGCTTAAAATAAGCATTTTCAAGCATTTTAGATCGTTGAAATCGTTCAAATAGACGCAATATTAATAAAAACGAATAATAAAAATTTCGTCGTTTTTATGCTGTTTACGCGTTAAAACGCAAATAAAGCTCAAAACGTGCTGTTTTGCTAAAATAAGCATTTTCAAGCATTTTAGATCGTTGAAATCGTTCAAATAGACGCAATAAAAAACGAATAATAAAAATCGTCGTTTTATTTTTTTTACGCGTTAAACCAGTTAAAGCTCAAAACGTGCTGTTTTGCTAAAATAAAACATTTTCAAGCATTTTAGATCGTTGAAATCGTTCAAATAGACGAATATTAATAAAAACGAATAATAAAAAATTCGTCGTTTTTATTTACGCGTTAAACGCAGATTAAACTCAAAACGTCTGTTTGCAAAAAGCATTTAAAGCAATTTTAGATCGTTAAACCCGTTTTAAATGGAAGCAATATTAATAAAAACGAATAAAAAAAATCGTCGTTTTATGCTGTTTTACGCGTTAAACGCAGTTTAAAAAGCTCAAAACGTGCTGTTTTGCTAAAAAGATTTTCAAGCATTTTTAGATCGTTGAAATCGTTCAAATAGACGAAATATTAATAAAAACGAATAATAAAAAATTCGTCTTTTTTAAAACGTTTACGCGTTAAAACGCAGATTAAACTCAAAACGTGCTGTTTGCTAAAATAAGCATTTTAAAGCATTTTAGATCGTTGAAATCGTTTTAAATAGAAGCAATATAAAAAACAAAAAAAAATTTTTCGCTCATTTTTATGCTGTTTACGCGTTAAAACGCAGATTAAAAGCTCAAAACGTGCTGTTTTGCTAAAATAAGCTTTTCAAGCATTTTAAATTTGAAATCGTTCAAATAGACGCAATATTAATAAAACATAATAAAAATTTCGTCGTTTTATGCTGCTTTACGCTTAAAAACGCAGATTAAACTAAAAAACTGTGTTTTGCTAAAAAAATCATTTTCAAGCATTTTAGATCGTTGAAATCGTTCAAATGAAGCAATATTAATAAAAACAATTTAATAAAAATTCCGTTTTATCTGTTTTACGCATTAAAACGCAGATTAACTAAAAACGTGCGTTTTGCTAAAATAAGCATTTTCAAGCATTTTAGACCGTTGAAATCGTTCAATAGACGCAATTTAATAAAAACGAATAATAAAATTTTGTCGTTTTATGTGTTTACGCGTTAAACGCGAATAAACTCAAAACGTGCTGTTTTGCTAAAATAAGCATTTTCAAGCATTTTAAATCGTTGAAATCGTTCAAATAGAAGCAAATATTAATAAAACGAATAATAAAAAATTCGTCGTTTTATGCTGTTTTACGCGTTAAAACGCAGTTAAGCTCAAAACGTGCTTTTGCTAAAAATAAGCTTTTCAAGCTTTTTTAGATCTTGAAATCGTTTAAATAGAACAATATTAATAAAAACAAATAAAAAAAAATTCGTCTTTTTTATGCTGTTTTACGCGTTAAAACGCAGATTAAACCCTCAAAAACGGCTGTTTTGCTAAATAACATTTTCAACATTTTAAATCGTTGAAATCGTTCAAATAGACGCAAATTATAATAAAACAGAAATAAAAATTTGTCTTTTTTATGCTGCTTTACCGTTAAAACGCAGTTTAAAAACTCAAAACGTGCTGTTTTGCTAAAATAAGCATTTTCAAGCATTTTAGATCGTTGAAATCGTTTCAAATAGACGCAATATTAATAAAAACGAATAATAAAAATTCGTCGTTTTATGCTGTTTTACGCGTTAAAACGCAGATTAAAGCTCAAAACGTGCTGTTTTGCTAAAAATAAGCATTTTCAAGCATTTTAGATCGTTGAAATCGTTTAAATAGAAGCAATATTAATAAAAACGAATAATAAAAAATTCGTCATTTTTATGCTGTTTTACGCGTTAAAACGCAGTTTAAAAAGCTCAAAACGTGCTTTTTTTGATAAAATAATCATTTTCAAACATTTTAGATTGTTGAAATCGTTTAAATAAACAATATTAATAAAAACGAATAAAAATTTCGTCGTTTTATGCTGTTTGCGTTAAAACGCAGATTTAAACTCAAGCATTGCTGTTTTTGCTAAAATAATCATTTGCCGAGCATTTTAGATCGTTGAAATCGTTCAAACGAAGCAATATTAATAAAGAAACGAATAATAAAGAATTTCGTCGTTTTTATGCTGTTTTACGCGTTAAAACGCAATTAAAACTCAAAACGTGCTGTTTTGCTAAAATAATCATTTTCAAACATTTGAATCGTTGAAATCGTTCAAATAAAGCAATATTAATAAAAACGAATAATAATAAAATTTTTGTCGTTTTATGCTGTTTTGCGTTAAACGCAGATTTAAACTCAAACGTGCTGTTTTGCTAAAATAATCATTTTTCAAGCATTTTGAATCGTTAAAATCGTTGAAATAGAAGCAATAATAAAACAAATAATAAAAATTTCATTTTATGCTTTTGTTTTGCGCGTTGAAACGCAGATTAAACTCAAAACGTGCGGTTTTGCTAAAATAATCATTTTCAAGAAGCATTTTGGATCGTTGAAATTGTTGAAATAAGTAATAATAAAAACGAATAATAAAAAATTTTGTGGTTTTATGCTGTTTTACGCAGTAAAACGCAGATTAAACTCAAAACGTGCTGTTTTATAAAATAATCGATACCAAGCATTTTTAGATCGTTGAAATTGTTCCAAATAGAAACAATATTAATAAAACGAATAATAAAAATTTTGTCGTTTTTTGTTGTTTCCCGTTAAAACGCCGATTTAAGCTCAAAACGTGCTGTTTTGCTAAAATAATCATTTCAAGCATTTTAGATCGAAATCGTTGAAATAAAGCAATATTAATAAAAATAAATAATAAAATTTCGACGTTTTTATGCTGTTTTACGCCGTTAAAACGCAGATTAAAGCTCAAAACATTGCGGTTTTGCTAAAATAATCATTTTCAAGCATTCTGGGATCGTTGAAATTGTTCAAAATGAAGCAATATTAATAAACGAATAATAAAAAATTTTGTGGTTTTATGCTGTTTTACATATTAAAACGCAATTGAAGCTTTCAAAACGTGCTGTTTTGCTAAAATAATCATTTTCAAGCATTTTAGATCGTTGAAATTGTTCATATAGAAACAATATTAATAAAAACGAATAACCAAAAATTTTTGTCGTTTTTATGCTGTTTTACGCAGATTATAACGCAGATTTAAGCTCCGACGTGCTGTTTTGCTAAAATAATCATTTTTCAAGCATTTAGATCGTTGAAATCGTTGAAATAGAAGCAATAATAAAAACAAATAATAAAATTTCGACGTTTTTATGCTGTTTTGCCGTTGTACAGATTAAAACTCAAAACGTGCGGTTTTGCTAAAATAATCATTTTCAAGCATTTTGGATCGTTGAAATTGTTCAAATAAACTTAATATTAATAAAAACGAATAATAAAAATTTTGTGTGGTTTTTTTTAGCATGCTTGTTTTACGCGGTAAAACGCAATTAAAACTCAAAACGTGCTGTTTTAACTAAAATAATCATTTTCAACATTTTAGATCGTTGAAATTGTTCAAATAGAAGCAATATTAATAAAAACGGAATAATAAAATTTCGTCGTTTTATGCTGTTTTGCGTTAAAACGCAGATTAAAGCTCAAAACGTGCTGTTTTGCTACAAAATAATCATTTTCAAGCATTTAGATCGTTGAAACCGTTTAAATAAACAATTAATGGCAAAAACAGACAGCCAAAAATTCGTCGTTTTTATGCTTGTTTTACGCGTTAAAACGCGGGTTAAACTCAAAAGGCTTATTAGCTTTGATTTTAACAAAATAGTCATTTTCAAGCATTTTAGATCGTTGAAATCGTTCAAAATAAAGCAATATTAATAAGAAACGAATAATAAAATTTTTAGTCGTTCTTGTAACATTTTACGCGTTAAAACGCGAATTTAAGTTCAAAACAGGCTTTTGCTAAAATAATCTCTTTCAGCATTTTAGATCGTTGAAATCGTTCAAATAAACAATATTAATAAAAAACCGATAATAAAATTTCATTGTTTTCTGTCTTTCTGTTTTACGCGTTAAAACGCAGATTAAAGCTCAAACGTGCTGTTTTGCTGAAATAATCATTTTCAAAAGCATTATAGATCGTTGAAATGGAACCAAAATAGAAACAAATTATTAAAAACGAATAATAAAAATTTCGTCGTTTTTATGCTGTTTACGCGTTAAACGCAGATTAAAACTCAAAACGTGCTGTTTGCTTAAAAATCATTTTCAAAGCATTTTAGATCGTTGAAATCGTTCAACGTCGGCAATATTAATAAAAAACGAATAATAATAAAAATTTGTCGTTTTTTGTGCTGTTTTGCGTTAAAACGCAGATTTAAGCTCAAACGTGCGTTTTGCTAAAACAATCATTTTCAAGCATTTTAAATCGTTGAACCACGTTCAAATAGACGCAATATTAAACAAAAACGAATGGCAAAATTTCGTTGTTTTTATGCTTTTGCTTTACGCGTTAAAACGCAGTAAAGCTCAAAACGATGCTGTTTGTTAAAATATTCATTTCAAGCATTTTGAATTGTTGAAATCGTTCAAATGAAGCAATATTAATAAAAACGAATAATAAAAATTTCGTCGTTTTTTATGCTGTTTTACTCGTTAAAAACGCAGATTAAAAGCTCAAAACGTGCTTAACTTAAAACGTCATTTTCAAGCATTTTGATCAATCGTTCAAAATAAAGCAATAGTAATAAAAACGAATAACAAAATATTTGTACGTTTTATGCTGTTTTACGCGTTAAACGCAGATTTTAAACTCAAAACATGCTGTTTTAACAAAATAATCATTTTCCGTATTATAGATCCCGTTGAAATCGTTCAAATAGAAACAATATTAATAAAAACGAATAATAAAAATTCATACGTTTTATGCTGTTTCGCGTTAAAGGCGTAATTAAAGAGTTCAAAACGTGCGGTTTTGCTAAAATAATCATTTTATAGCATTTTTAGATCGTTGAAATCGTTCAAATAGAAACGTAATGTCACAAAAACAAATAATAAAATTTTGTCGTTTTGTAATGCTGTTTTACGCGTTAAAACGTTATGCTCAAACAGGCTGTTGCTTCAAAATAATCATTTTCGAGCATTTTAGATCGTTGAGATCGTCAAATAGAAGCAATATTAATAAAACCAATAATAAAATTTCGTCGTTTTTTATGCTGTTTTCGCGTTAAAACGCGAACTGGAACTCAAAACGTGCGGTTTTGCTAAAATAATCATTTCAAGCATTTTAGATCGTTAAAATGGTTCCGAAATAGACGCCCAATATTAATCAAAACGAATAATAAAAATTTCGTCGTTTTTATGCTGTTTTACGCGTTAAAACGCAGATTAAAGCAATGTGTTTTGCTAAAATAATCATTTTCGAAAGCACTTTAGATCGTTGAAATCGTTCAAATAGAAGCAATAATAATAAAAACGAATAATAAAATTTCGGCGTTTTTATGCTGTTTTACGCCTTATAACGCAGATTGAAGCACAAAACGTGCTGTTGTGCTAAATATTCATTTTCAACATTTGATCGCAGAAATTGTTCAAATAAGTAGTAATAAAAACGAATAATAAAAAATTTTCGTCGTTTTTATGCTGTTTTCCGCGATAAATCGCAGATTAAAGCTGAAAACGTGCTGTTTAAAATAATCATTTTCGCTATTTTAAATCGTTGAACTCGTTCAAATACGCAATATTAATAAAACGAATAAAATTGTTTTATGTTGCTTACGCGTTAAAACGCAGTAAAGTCAAACGTGCTGTTTTGTTAAAATATTCATTTTCGCTATTTTAGATTGTTGAAATGTTCAAATAGAAGCAATATTAATAAAACGAATAAATGTACTCGTCGTTTTTAGTGCTGTTTTACTCGTTAAAACGCAGATTAAAGCTCAAACGTGCTGCTTAAAACGTCATTTTCGCTATTTTAGATCGTTGAAATCGTTCAACAGAAGCAATATTAATAAAAAAACGAATAATGCTTATGCTGTTTTACGCGTTAAACGATTTAAACTCAACATGCCGTTTCGGCAAAATAATCAGCCTTCAGCATTATGGTGATCGTTGAAACCGTTCAAATAGAAGCTAATATTAATAAAAACGAATAAAATTCATCGTTTTTATGCGTTTTACGCGTTAAAAGGCATATTAAAGTTCAAACGCGGTTTTGCTAAAATAACTATTTTATAGCATTTAGATCGTTGAACCGTTCAAATATAAATACAATATTAATAAAAACAAATAATAAAATTTGTCGTTTTATGTTGTTTTTTACGCGTTAAAACGCAGATTTATGCTCAAACGAGCTGTTTTGCTAAATAATCATTTTGAGCATTTTAGATCGTTGAGATCGCCCAAAGAAGCTGGTTAATAAAAACAATAAAATTCTCTGTCGTTTTTATGCTGTTTTTTCGCGTTAAAACGCAGATCAGAGCTCAAACGCGGTTTTGCTAACAATCATTTTCATATTTTGATCGTTAAACAGTTCAAATAGACGCAATATTAATCAAAACGAATAATAAAAAATTTCGCTCGCTTTATGTTGTTTACGCGTTAAAACGCAGATTAAAGCTCAAACGCTGTTTTGCTAAAATAATCATTTTCAAGCACTTTAGATCGCTGAAATCGTTCAAATAATAATAAAAACGAATAATGTACCTGGCGTTTTGCGCTGTTTTACGCCTTATAACGCAGATTGAAGCAACAAACGTGCTGTTGTGCTTAAAATATCTATTTTCAAGCATTTTAGATCCTTGAAATTGTTCAAATAAAGGACAAAACGAATAATAAAATTTCAGTCGTTTTTATGCTGTTTCATAAATCGCAGATTAAAGCCGAAACGTGCTGTTTCAGTTAAAGAACGTTCAAGCATTTTAGATCGTTGAAATCGTTCAAATAGAGGCAATATTAATAAAACGAATAATAAAAATTTCGTCTTTTATGCTGTTTACGCGTTAAACGTGATTGCTTCCGCATGCGCTGTTTTGCTAAAATAATCATTTTCGCTATTTATCGTTAAAATCGTTCAAATAGGCGCAATATTAATAAAAACGAATACTAAAAATTTCGTCTTTTTTATGCTGTTTTACGCGTTAAAACGCAGTTTAAAAAACTCAAAACGTGCTTTTTTGCTTAATCATTTAAAAGCATTTTAGACGAAAATCGTTCGAATAAAAGCAATATTAATAAAAACGAATAATAAAAATTTTGTAGTTTTTTTTGTTTTCGCGTTATAACGCAGATTAAAACTCAAAACGTGCTGTTTTGTTAAAGTAATTATTTTAAAGCATTTTAGATCGTTGGAATCCTTCAAATAGAAACAATATTAATAAAAACGAATAATAAAAATTTTGTCGTTTTTATGCTGTTTTACGCGTTAAAACGCAGATTTAAGCTCAAAACGGGCTGTTTTGCTAAAATAATCATTTTCAAGCATTTTAGATCGTTGAAATCGTTCAAATAGACGCAATATTAATAAAAACGAATAATAAAAATTTCGTCGTTTTACGCTGTTTTACGCGTTAAATCGCAGATTAAAGCTGAAAACGTGCTGTTTTGCTAAAATAATCGTTTTCAAAGCATTTTAGATCGTTGAAATCGTTCAAATAGAAGCATTATTGATAAAAACGAACAATTAAAATTTTGTCGTTTTATGCTGTTTCACGCGTTAAAACGCAGATTTAAGCTCAAAACGGGCTGTTTTGCTAAAATAATCATTTTCAAGCATTTTAGATCGTTGAAATCGTTCAAATAGACGCAATATTAGTAAAACGAATAATAAAAATTTCGTCGTTTTTTATGCTGTTTTGCACGTTAAAACGCAGATTAAAGCTCAAAACGTGCTGTTTTGCTAAAATAATCATTTTCATGCGTTTTAGATCGTTGAAATCCTTCAAATAGAAGCAATATTAATAAAACGAATAATAAAAATGTTGTCGTTTTATGCTGTTTTACGCGTTAAAACGCAGATTTAAACTCAAAACGTGCTGTTTTTTGCTAAAATAATCATTTTCAAGCATTTTAGATCGTTGAAATGGCTCAAATAGAGGCAATATTAATAAAAACGAATAATAAAAAATTTCGTCGTTTTTATGCTGTTTTACGCGTTAAAACGCAGATTAAAACTCAAAACGTGCTGTTTTGCTAAATAATCATTTAAAAGCATTTTTAGATCGTTAAAATCGTTCGAATAGAAGCAATATTAAAAAAAACGAATAATAAAAATTTTGTAGTTTTTATGCTGTTTTACGCGTTAAAACGCAGATTTAAAGCTCAAAACGGGCTGTTTTGCTAAAATAAACATTTTCAAGCATTATAGATCGTTGCAATCGTTCAAATAGACGCAATATTAATAAAAACGAATAATAATAAAAATTTCGCCGTTTTATGCTGTTTTACGCGTTAAAACGCAGTTTAAAAACTCAAAACGTGCTGTTTTGTTAAATAATCATTTTCAAGCTTTTTTAGATCGTTGAAATCGTTCAAATAGAAGCAATATTAATAAAAAGAATAATAAAAATTTCGTCGTTTTTATGCTGTATTACGCGTTAAAAGCAGATTTAAACTCAAAACGTGCTGTTTTGCTAAAATAATCATTTTCAAGCATTTTAGATCGTTGACATCGCTCAAATAGGGAAATATTAATAAAACGAATAATAAAAAATTTCGTCGTTTTTATGCTGTTTTACGCGTTAAAACGCAGATTAAAGCTCAAAACGTGCTGTTTTGCTAAAATAATCATTTTCAAGCTTTTTTAGATCGTTGAAATCGTTCAAATGGAAGCAATATTAAAAAACAAATAATAAAAATTCGTCGTTTTTATGCTGTTTTAGCGCGTTATAACGCAGATTAAAACTCAAAACGTGCTGTTTTGTTAAAATAATTATTTTAAAGCATTTTTAGATCGTTGGAATCCTTCAAATAGAAGCAATATTAATAAAAACGAATAATAAAAATTTTGTCGTTTTTATGCTGTTTTTACGCGTTAAAACGCAGATTTAACTCAAAACGGGCTGTTTTGCTAAAATAATCATTTTCAAGCATTTTAGATCGTTGAAATCGTTGAAATAGAAGCAATATAAATAAAAACGAATAATAAAAATTTTGTCGTTTTTATGCTGTTTTACGCTAAACGCAGATTTAAGCTCAAAACGTGCTGTTTTGCTAAAATAATCATTTTCAAGCATTTTGATCGTTGAAATCGTTCAAATAGAAGATATATTAATAAATAAATTTTAGATTGTTGAAATCGTTCAAATAGAAGCAATATTAATAAAAACGAATAATAAAAATTTCGTCATTTTATGCAGTTTTACGCGTTAAAACGCAGATTATAGCTCAAATCTTGCTGTTTTGCTAAAATAATCATTTTCAAGCATTTTAGATCGTTGAAATCGTTAAAAGAAAAAAATTTAAAAAAAAACGAATAATAAAAATTTCGTCGTTTTATGCTGTTTTACGCGTTAAAACGCAGATTAAGCTCAAAACGTGCTGTTTTTAAAATAATCATTTTCAAGCATTTTAGATCGTTGGAAATCGTTCAAAAGAAGCAATAATAATAAAAAGAATAATAAAATTTTGTCGTTTTTATGCTTTTTTTGCTTTAAAAAACGCAGTTTTAACAAAACGTGCTTTTGCTAAAATAATCATTTTCAACATTTTAGATCGTTGAAATCGTTGAAATAAAAAATTTTAATAAAAAAATAATAAAAATTTCGCGTTTTTCTGTTTACGCGTTAAAACGCAGTTTAAAATAAAACGTGCGGTTTTGCTAAAATAATATTTTCAACATTTTGATCGTTGAAATTTTTTAAATGAGCAATATTAATAAAAACAAATAATAAAAATTTGGGTTTTTATGCTGTTATACGCTTTAAAACGCAGATTAAACCAAAAAATGCGTTTTCTAAAATAATCATTTTCAAAGCTTTTTTGATCGTTGAAATTGTTAAATAAGCAATAATAAAAACGAATAAAAAAAATTTTGTGTTTAATCTTTTTACGCGTAAACCCAGTTTAAACTAAAAAACGTGCTGTTTTGCTAAAATAATATTTAACTTTAGATCGTTGAAATCGTTAAAATAGAAGCAATTTAATAAAAAAAATAATAAAATTTGCGTTTTTAGCTTTTTACGCGTTAAAACCAGATTAAACTCAAAACGTGCGTTTTGCTAAAATAATCTTTTTTCAAGCATTTTTGATCTTTTAAAAATTGAAAATAGAGCAATATTATAAAAAACAATAAAAAAAATTTTTGGTTTTATGCTGTTTACGCGTAAAACGCAGATTAAAACTCAAAAACGTGCGTTTGCTAAAATTATCATTTTCAAGCTTTTTTAGATCGTTGAAATTGTTTCAAATAAAGCAATATTAATAAAAACAATAATAAAATTTTGTCGTTTTATGCTGTTTTACGCGTTATAACGCAGTTTAAAAACTCAAAACGTGCTGTTTTGCTAAAATAATCATTTTAAAAGCATTTTAGATTTTGGGAAACCGTTTAAATAGAAGCATATTAAAAAACGAATATAAAATTCGTCGTTTTATGCTGTTTACGTTAAACGAGATTAAAACTCAAAACGTGCTGTTTGCTAAAAAATATTTTCAAGATTTTTGATCGTTGAAACGTTCAAATAAAGCAATATTAATAAAACGAATAATAAAATTAGTCGTTTTATTGTTTTACGCGTTAAAAGCAGATTTAAGTCAAAACGGCTTTTGCTAAAAAAATCTTTTCAAGCATTTTAGATCTTTGGGAAATCGTTAAATTGAAAGCTATTAATAAAAACGAATAATAAAATTTATTGTTTCTATCTGTTTTTACGCGTTAAAACGCAGATTAAATCAAAACGGTTTTGCTAAAATAATCATTTTTCAAGCATTTTAGATCGTTGAAATCGTTCAAATAGAAGCAATTTTTAAAAACGAAAAATTTAAAATTTCATCGTTTTATGCTGTTTTACGCGTTAAAACGCAGATTAAAGCTCAAAACGTGCTGTTTTGCAAAAAATCATTTTCAAGCATTTTAGATCGTTGAAATCGTTCAAATAGAAGCAATTTTTAAAAACGAATAATAAAAATTTTGTCGTTTTTATGCTGTTTTGCGTTAAAACGCAGTTTTAAAGCTCAAAACGTGCTGTTTTGCTAAAATATTCATTTTCAAGCATTTTAGACCCTTTGAAATTTTCAAATAGAACAATATTAATAAAAACGAATAATAAAATTTCGTCGTTTTATGCTGTTTTCGCGAAAAAACGCAGTTTTAAGCTAAAACGTGCTGTTTGTTAAAATATCATTTTCAAGCATTTTAGATCGTTGAAATGTTCAAATAGAGGCAATATTAATAAAAACGAATAAAAAAATTTGTCTTTTTATGCTGTTTACCGTTAAAACGCAGATTTAAAGCTCAAAACGTGCTGTTTTGTAAAATAATCATTTTCAACATTTTTAGATGTTGAAATCGTTCAAATAGAGCGCAATTTTTAAAAAACGAATAATAAAAATTTCGTCGTTTTTAGCTGTTTTAACGTTAAACGCGATTAAAGCTAAAACGTGCTTTTGCTGAAATAAAATCATTTTCAAGCATTTTTAATCGTTGAATCGTTCAAATGACGCAATATTAAAAAAAACCCGGAATAATAAAAATTTCTTTGTTTTATGCTTTTTTAACCGTTAAACGCAGTTAAAGCTAAAACGTGCTTTTTTAAAATATTCATTTCAAGCATTTTTAGATGTTGAAATCGTTCAAATAGAAGCAATATTAATAAAAACGAATAATAAAATTTCGTGTTTTATGCTGTTTCGCGTTAAAACGCAATTAAACTCAAAACGTGCTGTAAAAATCATTTTCAAGCATTTTAGATTTGAAATCGTTCAAATAAAGCAATATTAATAAAAACGAATAATAAAAATTTGTCGTTTTATGCTGTTTTACGCGTTAAAACGCAGATTAAAACTCAAAACATGCTGTTTTTGCAAAATACATTTTCAAATTTAAGATTTAAATCGTTCAAAGGAAGCAAATTATTAAAACGAATATAAAATTTGTCGTTTTATGCTGTTTTACGCGTTAAAACGCATTATTAAAAAAAGAAAATCCAAAACGTGCTGTTTTGCAAATAATCATTTTCAAGCATTTTAGATCGTTGAAATCGTTCAAATAAACAATACTAAAAAAACGAATAATAAAACTCGTCGTTTTATGCTGTTTTACGCGTTAAAGCGCAGATTAAAGCGCAAAACGTGCTTTTTTGCTAAAATAATCCTTTCAAGCATTTTAGATCGTTGAAATCTTTCAAATAGGAACATTATTAATAAAAAGGGAATAATAAAAAATTCATCGTTTTATGCTGTTTTACGTTAAAAAAGGCATATTAAGTTCAAAACGTGCGGTTTTTAAAATAATCATTTTAAAGCATTTTAGATCGGAAATCGTTCAAATAAACAATATTAAAAACAAATAAAAAAAATTTTGTCGTTTTTATGCTGTTTTACGCGTTAAAACGAAAGATTTATGCTCAAAACGGCTTTTTGCTAAAATAATCATTTTCGAGCATTTTAGATCGTTAAATCGCCCAAAAATAGAAGCATATTAATAAAAACCAAAAATAAAATTTCGTCTTTTTTATCTGTTTTCGCGTTAAAACCAGACAAAGAGCTCAAAAAACGTGGGGTTTTTTAAAAAAATAATATTTTCAAGCATTTTAGATCGTTAAATCGTTTCAAATAGACGCAATATTATCAAAACGAATAATAAAAAATTTCGTCGTTTTTAGCTTTTTAGCGTTAAAAACGCAAATTAAAGCTCAAAACGTGCTGTTTGCTAAAATAATCATTTTTCAAAAGCATTTTAGATCTTTGGGAAAATCGTTCAAATAGAAGAATAATAATAAAAACGATAATAAAAATTTCGTCGTTTTATGCTTTTTTACGCTTATAACGCAGATTGAAGCACAAAACGTGCTGTTTGCTAAAATATTCATTTTCAAGCATTTTAGATCGCGAAATTGCTCAAATAAAAACAATATTAAAAAAAACGAATAAAAAAAATTTCGTCGTTTTATGCTTTTTTCCGCGATAAATCGCAGATTAAAGCGAAAACGGCTGTTTTGTTAAAATAATCATTTTCAAGCATTTTAGATCGTTGAAATCGTTCAAATGGGCAATATTAAAAAAAACGAATAATAAAAATTTCGCCCATGTGTTTTACGCGTTAAAACGCAGATTTAACTCAAACGGCTGTTTTGCTTAAAATAATCATTTTCGCTTTAGATCTTTGGGGAAATGTTCAAATAGGCGCAATATTAATAAAAACGAATAATAAAATTTCGTCTTTTTTGCGCTTTTTTTACCAAATCGCAGATTAAAGCTAAAAACGTGCTGTTTTGCTGAAATAATCATTTTCAAACATTTTAAATCGTTGAACTCGTTCAAATAGCGCAATATTAATAAAAACGAATAAAAAAATTTCGTTGTTTTATGCGCTTTACGCTTTAAAAAACGCAGTAAAGCTCCGTGTTTTTAAAATATTCATTTTCAAGCATTTTAGATTGTTGAAATCGTTAAAAAGGGCAAATTTTAAAAAAAAACGAATAATAAAACGTCGTTTTTGCTTTTTTAGGGTTAAAACGCAGATTAAAGCTCAAAACGTGCGCTTAAAAACGTCATTTTCGCTTTTAGATCGTTGAAATCGTTCAAATAGAAGCAATAAATAAAAAAAAAAAAAATTTTGTCGTTTTTTTTTTTGTTTTACGCGTTAAAACGCAGTTTAAAAACTCAAAACATGCTTTTTTGCTAAAATAATCATTTCGCATTATAGACTTTGGGGAAATCGTTCGGAAAGCAAAATTATTAAAACGAAAAATAAAAATTTCGTCTTTTTTCCCCCGTTTTCGCGTTAAAAACCAAAATTAAACTAAAAACGTCCCTTTTTTGCTTAAAAAATCATTTTAAGCATTTTAGATGTTGAAATCTTTTAAATAAACCAAAAAAAAAAAAACAAAAAAAATTCGTGTTTTTATGCGTTTGCGTTAAGCGAGTTTAAAAAGCGAAAAACGGGGCTGTTTTGCTAAAATAATCATTTTCGAGCATTTTGATCGTTGAAATCGCCCAAATAGAACAATATTAAAAAAAACCAAAAAAAATTTCGTCTTTTTTTATCTGTTTTGCGTTAAAACGCGACTGACTCAAAACGTGCGGTTTTTAAATAATCATTTTCCATTTTTGATCGTTAAAATCGTTCAAATAGACGAAAATTTTAATGGGGGGCGTAAAATTTTCGTCATTTTGGAAAGATGAAATTTTGTTTTTGGTGTTTTAAATTAGGTTCCCAATTTGATTTTGATCCTTTTTTTTTTGTTTTTAAATTTTATAAATCCTTATTTTTCCGTATGGTAGGTTCCCCAGCCCGACACCCTAAACTCGATATAAAATTTTTTTTAAATTTTACTTTTTGTTTTTAAGAAAGTGAAATTTATTTTAGGGGAGAGCGAAACGTGTTTTTTTACCAACAGTTTGGCTTTAACATCGCCAGACCATTGTTTTATGTTGCAAAAGTTTTGTTTAAACATAAATTTTCGAGAATGTAATTTTTTAATTTAACAAATATTTAATAATAAATACTGTCGTGATATCTTGGCTATTTGTTCCTTTTTATCTCCCTTTTGTTTACGAGATATTAGAATTGAAATAAAAGGGAAAAATTTAAAAAATTTCACTTTTGAGCACTTTCCGGGCGGGTATCAGAACAATGTAAAATTTAAAAATTTGTTAAAATAAAATTACTTTTTGGAAAAATTTTTTTTAAAACAATTTAAACCCAAATCTTATACACTTTTTTGCGTCTGGCGGAATCTATACCGGCGCAAAAAACAGGTTTTCCCAAAAAAGTACCAAATTCGCTTTCTTTTAAAGAGAAAAATTAAAAAATTACTTGTGGGGGGTCTGGCTGGGTTTATACCAAATGAACGGCGGCGCATTTTAAAAATGGCGAGAAAAAAAATTTTTAAAAAAACGAAAAGGTATATAATTTTTTGGCTGTTAAAAACCCCTCCATTTCGGGTGATAAAAAACGGACAAAATTTTTTTCCAAAAGACCCCGGGTCACCCTTTAAACAAAAAAGAATAATAAAATTTCCGTTTTTTTTCGTTTTCGCGTTAAAAACCCGATTAAAGCTCAAAACGTGCTGTTTTATTAAAATAATCATTTTCAAGCATTTTAGGATCGTTGAAATCGTTCAAATAGAAGCAATAATACAACGAGATTGAAGCACAAACGCTGTTGTGTTAAAATATTCATTTTCAAGCATTTTAGATCCTTGAAATTGTTCAAATAGAAGCAATATTAATAAAAAACGAATAATAAAAATTTCGTCGTTTTTGCTGTTTTCCGCGATAAATCGCAGATTAAAAAGCTGAAAACGTAAAGGTTTTGTTAAAATAATCATTTTCAAGCATTTAGATCGTTGAAATTGTTCAAATAGGAGGGGCAATATTAATAAAAACGGCCAATAAAAATTTCTGTCTTTTTATGCTGTTTACGCGTTAAAAAACGCAGATTTAAGCTCAAACGTGCTGTTTTGCTAAAATAATCATTTTCAAGCATTTTAGATCGCTGAAATCGTTCAAATAGGTGCGCGCAATATTAATAAAAAACGAATAATAAATTTCGTCGTTTTACGCCGTTTTACGTTAAATCGCAGATTAAAGCTGAAAACGTGCTGGTTTCGCTGAAATAATCATTTTCAAGCATTTTAGATTGTTGAAATCGTTTAAATAGAAGCAATATTAATAAAAAACGAATAATAAAAAATTTCTTCGTTTTATGCTGTTTTACGCGCTAAAAACGCAGATTAAAGTCTTCAAAACGTGCTGTTTTGCTAAAATAACTACTTTTCAAGCATTTTAGATCGCTGAAATCGTTCAAACAGAAGCTAAATATTAATAAAAACGAATAATGTACCCCGTCGTTTTATGTGCTGTTTTACGCGTTAAAACGCAGATTAAAGCTCAAACGTGCTGTTTTGCTAAAATAATCATTTCGCTAATTTGAGATCGTTGAAACCGATCAAATAGAAGCAATATTAATAAAAACGAATAATAAAAATTTGTCAATGTTTTATGCTGTTTTACGCGTTAAAACGCAGATTTAAGCTCAAAAACGTGCTGTTTTGCTAAAATAATCATTTTCTGCTAATTTTAGATCGCTGGAAATCGTTGAAATAGAAGCAATATTAATAAAAACAAAATAATAAAATTTCGACGTTTTATGCTGTTTTACGCGTTAAAAACGCAGATTAAAGCTCAAAACGTGCGGTTTTGCTAAAATAATCATTTTTAAGCATTTTGATCGCTGTTCTGCTCAAAATAGAAGCAATATTATTAATAAAAAACGAATAATAAAATGTTGTGGTTTTTATGTTGTTTACGCGGTAAACGTAGATTAAAACTCAAAACGTGCTGTTTTGCAAGCATAAATAAATCATTTTCAAGCATTTTACATCGTTGAAATCGTTCAAATAGAAGCAATATTAATAAAAAGGAATAATAAAATTCTGTCGTTTTTATGCTGTTTTACGCGTTAAAACGCAGATTAAAAGCTCAAACGTGCTGTTTTGCTAAAATAATCATTTCAAGCATTTTAGATCGTTGAAACCGTTTAAATAGAAGCAATATTATTAAAACGAATAATAAAAAATTCGTCGTTTTCATGCTGTTTTACTGCGTTAAAACGCAGATTTTAAACTCAAAACTCTTGCTGCCTTTGCTAAAATAATCATTTTCAAGCATTTTAGATCGTTGAACGTTCAAATAGAAGCAATATTAATAAAAAACGAATAATAAAATTTTGTCGTTCTGCTGTTTACGCGTTAAAACGCAGATTTAAGTTCAAACGGCTTTTACAAAATAATCTCTTTCAAGCATTTTAGATCGTTGAAATCGTTCAAATAGAAGCAATATTAATAAAAAGACGAATAAATAAATTTCATTGTTTCTATGCTGTTTTACGCGTTAAAAACGGTGATTAAAGCTCAAAACGTGCCGTTTTGCTAAAATAATCATTTTAAAAGCATTTTAGATCGTTATAATCGTAAAAGAAGTAATATTAATAAAACGAATAATAAAAAATTTTGTCGTTTTATATAAAGCTGTTTTACGCGTTAAAACGCAGATTTAAGCTCAAAACGTGCTGCTTTGCTAAAATAATCATTTCAAGCATTTTAAATAGTTGAACCTGTTCAAATAGACGCAATATTAATAAAAAACGAATAATAAAAATTTTCGTTGTTTTTATGCCGTTTTACGCGTTAAACGCAGTAAAAGCTCAAAACGTGCCACGGCTAAAATATCTATTTTCAAGCATTTTAGATTGTTGAAATCGTTCAAATAGAAGCAAATATTAATAAAAACGAATAATAAAAATTTCTGTCGTTTTATGCTGTTTTACGCGTTAAAACGCAGATTGTAAAGTTTTCCAAAACGTGCCGTTTTTGCTAAAATAATCATTTTCAAGCAATTTAGATCGTTGAAACCGTTTAAATAGAAGCTAACATTAATAAAAACGAATAATAAAAAATTCGTCGTTTTTATGCTGTTTTACGCGTTAAAACGCAGATTTAAACTCAAACGTGCTGGATTTGCTAAAATAGTCATTTTCAAGCATTTTAGATCGTTGAAATCGTTGAAATAGAAGCAATATTAATAAAAAACGAATAATAAAAATTTTAGTCGTTCTTATGCTGTTTTACGCGTTAAAACGCAGATTTAAGTTCAAAAACGGGCTTTTTGTATAAAAAATAACTTCTTTCAGTTAATTTTAGACGTTGAAAATCGTTCAAATAGAAGCCAAATATTAATAAAAAACGAATAATAAAAATTTCATTGTTTTATGCTGTTTACGCGTTAAACGCAGATTAAAGCCTCAAAACGTATGTTTTACAAAATAATCCTCATTTCAAGCATTATAGATCGTTGAAATCGTTCAAATAGAAGCAAAATTATTAAAACAAATAATAAAAAATTTCCGTCGTTTTATGCTTTCGCTTTACGCGTTAAAACGTGCAGATTAAAGCTCGTAAATCGTAGTGCTGTTTTGCTTAAAAATCATTTTCAAGCATTTTAGATCGTTGAAATCGTTCAAATAGAAGCTAATATTAATAAAAACGAATAATAAAAAATTTTGTCGTTTTTATGCTGTTTTATCATGTTAAAACGCAGATTTAAGCTCAAAACGTGCTGTTTTGCTAAAATAATCATTTTCAAGCATTTTAAATCGTTGAACTCACCAAATAGACGCAAATATTAATAAAAAACGAATACAAAATTTCCTGTTGTTTTATGCCGCTTTGCGCGTTAAAACGCAGTAAAATTTCAAACGTGCTGTTTTGTTAAAATATTCATTTTCAAGCATTTTAGATTGTTGAAATCGTTCAAATAGAAGCAAATATTAATAAAAACGAATAATAAAAAATTTCCTGTCGTTTTATTGTTTACGCGTTAAAACGCAGGATTAAAAGCTCAAAAACGTGCTTTGCTTAAAACGTCATTTTCAAGCATTTTAGACGTTGAAATCGTTCAAATAGAAGAATATTAATAAAAAACGAATAATAAAAATTTTGTCGTTTTGCTGCTGTTTTACGCGTTAAAACGTAGATTAAAGCTCAAAACATGCTGTTTTGTTAAATAAATAATCATTTTCAAGCATTATAGATCGTTGAAATCGTTCAAAATAGAAGCAATACTAATAAAAACGAATAATAAAATTCTCTTGGCCGCTTTATGCTGCTTTACGCGTTAAAGCGTAGATTAAAGCGCAAACGTGCTGTTTTGCTAAAATAATCACTTTCAAGCATTTTAGATCGTTGAAATCGTCCAAATAGAAGCAATATTAATAAAACCACAATAAAAAATTTCGTCGTTTTATGCTGTTTTTCGCGTTAAAAACGCAGACTAGAGCTCAAAACGTGCGGTTTTATAAAATAACTCATTTTCAAGCATTTTAGATCGTTGTGTAAATCGTTCAAATAGACGCAAATATTAATCAAAACGAATAATAAAAATTTCGTCGCTTGGCGCTGTTTTACGCGTTAAAAACGCAGATTGCAAAGCTCAAAACGCGCTGTTTTGCTAAAATAATCATTTTCAAGCATTTTAGATCGTTGAAATCGTTCGCCAAATAGAAGCAATAATAATAAAAACGTGAATAATAAAAATTTCGTCGTTTTTATGCTGTTTTACGCCTTATAACGCAGATTGAAGCACAAACGTGCTGTTGAGCTAAAATATTCATTTTCAAGCATTTTAGATCCTTGAAATTGTTCAAATAGAAGCTAAATATTACCAAAAACGAATAATAAAAATTTCTGTCGTTTTATAAGCTGTTTTCCGCGATAAAATCGCAGATTGTGCTTTCGAAAACGTGCGCTGCTCTTTGCTTTCGCTAAAAATAATCATTTTCAAGCATTTTAGATCGCTGGAAATCGTTCAAATAGGAGGTAAATATTAATAAAACGAATAATAAAATTTCTGTCTTTTTTATGCTGTTTTACGCGTTAAACGCAGATTTAAGCTCTCAAAACGCGCTGTTTTGCTAAAATAATCATTTTCAAGCATTTTGTAGATCGCTTTGAAATCAAGTTCAAATAGGCGCAGCCATTAATAAAAAACGAATAATAAAATTTCGTCGTTTTACGCTGTTTTACGCGTTAAATCGCAGATTAAAGCTGAAAAACGTGCTGTTTTGCTAAAAATAATCATTTTCAAGCATTTGTGATTGTTGGAAATCGTTTTAAATAGAAGCTTAAATATTAACAAAAAAAAAACGAATAATAAAAATTTCGTCGTTTTATGCTGTTTTACGCGTTAAACGCAGATTAAAGCTCAAACGTGCTGTTTTGCTAAA
>NW_027046717.1:10000-21591 GCF_025399875.1 Dalotia coriaria | reverse complement strand
AAAAAATGTTTATTTTAAAAAAAAGCACGTTTTGAGCATTAATCTGCGTTTTAACGCAAAAAAAAGCAAAAAAACGACGAATTTTTATTTTTCCCTTTTTATTAATTTTTGCCCTATTTGAACGTTTTCCCCCCCGATCTAATATGCTTAAAATGTTTATTTTAGCAAAAAAAAGCACGTTTTATTTTAACTGCTTTTTAAACGCTTTAAAAACAGCAAAAAAACGACGAATTTTTTTATTCGTTTTTATTAAAAATTTGCTTCTTTTTGGGACGATTTCAACGATCTAAAAATGCTTGAAAATGCTTTTTTTAGCAAAACAGCCCCGTTTTGAGTTTTTGATCTGCGTTTTAACGCGTAAACAGCAAAAAAAAACGACGAATTTTTACTATTCGTTTTTTTTAAATATTGCCCCTTTTTTGAAGGGATTTCAACGATCTAAAATGCTTGAAAATGTTTATTTTAAAAAAACAGCACGTTTTGAGTTTTAATCTGCGTTTTAACGCGTAAAACTGCAAAAAAACGACGAAATTTTTATTATTGGTTTTTATTAATATTGCGTCTTTTTAAAAAGGGATTTCAACGATCAAAAAAATGTTTAAAAAGTGTTTTTTTTAGCAAAACAGCACTTTTTGATTTTAATCTGCTTTTTAACGCGAAAAACGGGCAAAAAAACGACAAATTTTTTATTATTCTTTTTTATTAATATTGCTTCTATTTAAACGATTTCAACGATCTAAAAATGCTTAAAAAATGCTTATTTTAGAAAAACAAGTTTTAAATCTGCTTTTTTAACGCGAAAAAACAGCTTTAAAAACGACAAATGTTTATTTTTCCCTTTTTTTATTCATATTGCTTTTTATTTGAACGATTTCAACGTGATCAAAAAATGTTTTGAAAATGTTTTTTTTAAAAGCAAAACAGCACGTTTTGAGTTTTTAACGGTTTTAACGCGTAAACAGCATAAAACGACGAATTTTTATTATTCTTTTTATTAATATTGGTCTATTTGAACGATTTCAACGATATAAAATGCTTAAAAATTTTTTTTATTTTAACAAAACATCACGTTTTGAGTTTTTTAATCAGCGTTTTAACGCGTAAAAAAAAAACGACGAAATTTTTATTATTCGTTTTTATTTTTTGCGTCTTTTTGGGAACGATTTCAACGATCAAAAAATGTTTTTGAAAATGCTTTTTTTAAAAGAAAAAACAGCACTTTTGGAGTTTTAATTTCGCGTTTTAACGCGTAAAAAGCAAAAAAAACGACAAATTTTTTTATTATTCGTTTTTTAATTATTGTTTTTTTGGGAACGTTTTCCCCAACAATCTAAAAATGCTTAAAAAATGTTTTTTTTTAAAAGCAAAAAGAAGTTTTGATTTTTAATCGCGTTTTAACGCGTAAAAAAAGCAAAAAAAACGACGAATTTTTGATTATTCGTTTTTATTAATATTGCTTCTATTTGAACGATTTCAAATAAAAAAAAATGCTTGAAAATGTTTATTTTAGCAAAACAGCACTTTTTTGAGTTTTTTAATCTGCGTTTTAACGCGTAAAAAAAAAAATAAAAACGACGACATTTTATTTTTCCCGTTTTTATTAATATTTTTTTTTTTAAAAACGATTTAAAAGGGATCAAAAAATGTTTTAAAAAAAACCCATTTTAGAAAAAACAGCACTTTTTGAGTTTAATCTGCTTTTTAACGCGTAAAACAGCATAAAAAGACAAATTTTTATTATTCGTTTTTATTCATATTGCTTCAAACGTTTTAAACGATCTAAAATGTTTGGGAAAATGCTTTATTTTAGCAAAACAGCACGTTTTGAGCTTTAATAAAATTTTTTAACGCGCAAAAACACCCAAAAAACGACGAATTTTTTTATTCCGTTTTTAATATTGTTTCTATTTGAACGATTTCAACGATCTAAAATGCTTAAAAATGTTTTATTTTAGCAAAACAGCACGTTTTGAGCTTTAATCTGCGTCTTAAAGCGTAAAACAGCAAAAAAACGACAAATTTTTTTATTATTCGTTTTTATTAATATTGCGTCTATTTGAACGATTTCGACGATCTAAAATCCCAAAATGCTTTTTTTTAGCAAAAAAAAGAACGTTTTGAGCTTTAATCTGCTTTTTAACGCAAAACAGCAAAAAAAAGGGATAAATTTTTTTTATTATTCGTTTTTATTAATATTGCTTCTATTTAAACGATTTCAACGATCTAATGCTTGAAAATGCTTATTTTGCAAAACAGCACGTTTGAGCTTTAATCTGCGTTTAACGCGAAAAAACAATAAAAACGACGAATTTTTTATTCGTTTTTTTTAATATTGCTTCTATTTGAACGATTTCAACGATCTAAAATGCTTGAAAATGCTTATTTTAGAAAACGCACTTTTTAGCTTTAATCTGCGTTTTAACGCGTAAAAGCAAAAAAGACAAATTTTATTTTTCGTTTTATTAATATGCTTATTTGAACGATTTCAACGATCAAAATGCTTGAAAATGCTTATTTTAGCAAAACAAAGCACGTTTTGAGCTAACTGCCGTTTTTAACGCGTAAAACAGCAAAAACGACGAATTTTTATTATTCTTTTATTAATATTGCTTCTATTTGAACGATTTCAACAATCTAAAATGCTTGAAAATGTTTTATTTTGAAAACAGCACGTTTTGAGCATCGCGTTTTAACGCGTAAAACAGCATAAAAACGACGAAATTTTATTATTCGTTTTTATTAATATTGCGTCTATTTGAACGATTTAAACGATCTAAAATGCTTGAAAATGCTTATTTTAGCAAAACAGCACGTTTTGAGTTTTAATCTGCGTTTTAACGCGTAAAACGTATAAAACGACAAAATTTTTTATTATTCTTTTATTAATATTGCTTCTATTTAAACGATTTCAACAATCTAAAATGCTTGAAAATGCTTATTTTAGCAAAACAGCACGTTTTGAGCTTTAATCTGCGTTTTAACGCGTAAAACAGCATAAAACGACGAATTTTTATTATTCTTTTTTAATTATTGCTTCTATTTAAAAGGGATTTAAACAATCAAAAATGCTTGAAAAGTTAAAAAATTTTAGCAAAAAAATTTTTTGGAGTTTTATTCTGGGGTTTTAAGGGTAAACAGCAAAAAAACGACAAAATTTTATTATTCTTTTTTATTAATTTGCGTCTATTTGAACGATTTCAAAAAATTTTAAAAGGGCAAAAAATGCTTATTTTAGCAAAACAGCACTTTTTGAGTTTTTAATCTGCTTTTTTAACGCGTAAAACGGTATAAAAACGACGAAATTTTTTTATTATTCTTTTTTTAAATATTGCTTCTTTTTAAAACGATTTCAACGATCAAAATGCTTGAAAATGTTTTTATTTTAAAAAACAGCACTTTTTGAGTTTTAATCTGCGTTTTTAACGCGTAAAACAACATAAAAACGAAAAATTTTTTATTTTTCCCGTTTTTTTTTTTCATATTCTTCTTTTTGGGAACGATTTCAACGATCAAAAACCCAAAAAATGCTTATTTTAGCAAAACAGCACGTTTTGAGCTTTAATCAGCTTTTTTAACGCCAAAACAGCAAAAAAAGAAAAATTATTCTTTTTTTAAATTAAATTGTTTTATTTGAACGATTTCAACGATCAAAATGCTTAAAAAATGCTTATTTTAGAAAAACAGCACTTTTTGAGTTTTTCTGCGTTTTAACGCGAAAAACGGCATAAAACGACAAAATTTTTATTATTCTTTTTTTATTAATTTGCGTCTATTTGAACGTTTTCCCAAAGATCAAAATTTTGAAAATGCTTATTTTAGAAAAAAGAAGTTTTGAGCTTTAATCTGCTTTTTAACGCGTAAAAAAACATAAAACGACGAATTTTTATTATTCTTTTTTTATTAATATTGCTTCTATTTGAACGATTTCAACGTTTCCAAAAATGTTAAAAAATGTTTTTGAAAACACCTTTTTGAGCTTTATTCTGCTTTTTAAGGGTAAAAAAACATAAAACGACGAAATTTTTTTTTTCCGTTTTTATTAATATTGCGTCTATTTGAACGTTTTTCAACGATCTTGCTTGAAAATACTTTTTTTTTTTAGAAAAACAGAAAGTTTTGAGCTTTAATCTGCGTTTTAACGGGGTAAAAAAACCCCAAAAAAGACAAATTTTTTTTATTATTCTTTTTTTATTAATATTGCGTCTATTTAACGATTTCAACGACCCAAAAATGCTTGAAAATGCCTATTTTAGCAAAACAGCACTTTTTGGGGGCTTTAATCTGCGTTTTAACGCGTAAAACAAATAAAAACGACAAATTTTTTTATTATTCGTTTTTATTAATAGTTTCTATTTGAAGGGTTTCAACGATCTAAAGTTTAAAAATCTTATTTTAGCAAAACAGCACGTTTTGAGCTTTATTCTGCTTTTTTAAAGCGAAAAACAGCATAAAAACGACGAAATTTTTTTTTAAAATTTTTTATTAATTTTTGCGTCTATTTGAACGATTTCAACGATCTAAAAATGCTTGAAAATGCTTATTTTAGCAAAAAAAAGCACGTTTTGAGTTTTTAATCTGCTTTTTTTAACGCGTAAAACAGCAAAAAAAATGACAAATTTTTTTATTATTCTTTTTTATTAATTTTTGTTTCTATTTAAACGATTTCAACGATCTAAAATGCTTAAAAAATGCTTATTTTAGCAAAACAGAAGTTTTGAGTTTTAATTTTGCTTTTTAACGGGGTAAAAAAACATAAAACGACAAATTTTTTTATTATTCGTTTTTAAATATTGTTTTCTATTTGAACGTTTTCCCAACCGATCTAAAATGCTTGAAAATGCTTATTTTAGCAAAAACAGCACTTTTTTGAGCTTTAATCTGCTTTTTAAACGCGTAAAACGCATAAAACAAAAAAAAATTTTTTATTTTTCCCGTTTTTATTAATATTGCTCTTTTTGAAGGGATTTCAACGATATAAAATGCTTGAAAATGCTTATTTTAGCAAAACTTTTTGGGGCAACGCGTTTTAACGCGTAAAATAGCATAAAAACGACGAATTTTTATTATTCTTTTTTATTAATATTGTTTTTCTATTTGAACGATTTCAAAAAAAATCTAAAATGCTTGAAAATGCTTATTTTGCAAAACACCTTTTTGAGTTTAATCTGCTTTTTAACGCGTAAAACATTATAAAAAGGGAAGAAAATTTTTTATTATTCTTTTTTTTATTAATATTTTTCCCTTTTTAAAACATTTCCCAACGATCAAAAAATGCTTGAAAAAAAGCATTTTAGCAAAACAGCACTTTTTGAGCGTTAATTCGAAAAAACAGCATAAAACGAAAAATTTTTTTATTATTCTTTTTTTTATTCATATTGTTTCTTTTTTGAACGATTTCAACGATCTAAAATGCTTAAAATCTTTTTTTAAACAAAACAGCACGTTTTGAGCTTTAATCTGCGTTTTAACGCGTAAAAACAGTATAAAAAACGACGAAATTTCTATTATTCGTTTTGCCATTGTTTTATTTTAAACGATTTCAACGATCTAAAATGCTTCGAAAAATGTTTATTTTAGCAAAACAGCAATGTTTTGAGCTTAATCTGCGTTTTAACGCGTAAAAACAAACATAAAAACGACAAATTTTATTATTCGTTTTTTATTCATATTGCTTCTATTTGAACGATTTCACCCGGGATCTAAATTGCTTGAAAAATGCTTATTTTAGCAAAACAGCACGTTTTGAGCTTAATCAGCGTTTTAACGCGCAACAGCATACAAAACGACGAATTTTTTATTATTCGTTTTTATTAATATTGCTTCTATTTGAACGATTTCAACGATCTAAAATGCTTGAAAATGCTTATTTTAGCAAAACAGTTACGTTTTGAGCTTTAATCTGCGTTTTAACGCGTAAAACAGCATATAAAAACGACGAATTTTTATTATTCGTTTTTATTAATATTGCGTCTATTTTGAACGATTTCTTGACGATCTAAAATGCTTGAAAAATGCGCTATTTTAGCAAAAACAGCACGTTTTGAGCTTTAATTCGCGTTTTAACGCGTAAAACAGCATAAAACGACGAATTTTTTATTATTCGTTTTTATTAATATTGCTTCTCATTTGAACGATTTCAACGATCTAAAAATGCTTGAAAAATGCTTATTTTAGCAAAATGCAATGTTTTGAGTTTTATTCTGCGCTTTAACGCGTAAACAGCATAAAAAACGACGAAATTTTTATTATTCGTTTTTATTAATATTGCGTCTATTTGAACGATTTCAACGATCTAAAAATGCTTGGTAAATACTTTATTTTAGCAAAACAGCACGTTTTGAGCTTTAATCTGCGTTTTAACGCGTAAAACAGCATAAAACGACGAATTTTTATTATTCGTTTCTTTTACACATTGCGTCTATTTCCAACGATTTCCAACGATCTAAAAATGCTTGAAATGCCTATTTTAGCAAAACAGCACGTTTTGAGCTTTTAATCTGCAGTTTTAACGCGCGTAAAACAGCATAAAAACGACGAATTTTACATTATTCGTTTTGCCAATATTGCTTCTATTTGAACGATTTCAAATTAATCTAAAATGCTTGAAAATGCTTATTTTAGCAAACAGTTATCGTTTTGAGCTTTATTCTGCGTTTTAAAGCGTAAAACAGTATAAAAACGACGAAATTTTATTATTCGGTTTTTATTAATATTGCGTCTATTTGAACGATTTCCCAACGATCTAAAATGCTTGAAAAATGCTTATGCAGCAAACAGCACGTTTTGAGCTGCACCCGCGATTTTAACGCGTAAACATAAAATGACGAATTTTTATTATTCGTTCTTTTATTAATATTGCTTCTATTTAAACGGGATTTCAACGATCTAAAATGTTTTCGGAAATGCTTTTACGAAGCAAAACAGCACGTTTTGAGCTTTTAATCTGCGTTTTAACGCGTAAAACAGCATAAAACGACGAATTTTTATTATTCGTTTTTATTAATATTGCTTCTATTTGAATCGATTTCAACGATCTAAAATGCTTGAAAATGCTTATTTAAAGCAAAACAGCACGTTTTGAGCTTTAATCTTCGCGTTTTAACGGCAAAACAGCATAAAAAACGACGAAATTTTATTATTCGTTTTATTAATATTGCGTCTATTTGAACGATTTCAACGATATGTACCGCTTGAAAATGCTTATTTTAGCAAAACGTTTTGAGTTTTAATCTGCGTTTTAACGCGTAAACAGCATAAAAACGACGAATTTTTATTATTCGTTTTATTAATATTGCTTCTATTTGAACGATTTCAGCATCTAAAATGCTTTGAAAATGCTTATTTTAGCGTGCCGCGTCGTTTTGCTTTAATCTGCGTTTTAACGCGCAAACAGTATAAAAACGACGAAATTTTATTATTCGTTTTTATTAATATTGCTTCTATTTTAAACGATTTCAACGATCTAAAATGCTTGAAAAATGCTTTTATTTTAGCAAAACAGCACGTTTTGAGCGCGTTAATTCGGTAAACAGCATAAAACGAGCCAAATTTTGCCCGCTTTAGCCCCAGTGAGCTTCATTTTGAACGATTTCAATGAATTCTGCTCTGCCGGAAAATGCCATTGAAAAGCCTGGCATGTTTGAGTTTTAAATCAAAGTGTTTTAATGCAGCAGCAAAAACGACAAATTTTTTACAATTTCAAAGTTTTTTGCCATATTTAAAGCCTGTTAACTGGGATTTTTAACGTGATGGCAAAAATGCTTTGAAAATGCTTATTTGAAAAACACGTTTTGAGTTTTGTTCAGCAGTTTTGTGTCGGGAAATGGCAAGTAAAAACTACCGAAATTTTGCCTGTTTTTGCTGGTTACGGGTGTCACGGAACGATTTCACACCAAAATGTTTTTGAAAATGTTGCCTTTAAAGCAAAATATACCGTTTGAGTTTTGGTTCGCGTTTAACGCGTAAAATATGCAAAAGCGACGAAATTTTGGTTATTCGTGTTTTGTGTTGTTATTGTTTCACGGTGTCGATTTCAAACGTGACCAAATGCCTGAAAATGCTGACGGAAAGCGTACCTGTTACCTGCTTTGAGCTATTCCAAGTGCTTCACCGCGCAAAACAGCAAAAACCACTTCAAAATTTTATTCGTTTTGCCAGTCATTTGCAAACAGTTTGAACGGATTTTAAACGATCTAAAATGCTTGGAAAATGTTTAATGATGCAAACAGCAATGTTTGAGTTTTACCGCGTTTAACGCAAACATACAAAAATGACGAAATTTTTGGCTATTCGTTTTTATTGTTACGTTTTAATAAACGATTGCACCGACTAAAATGCTGGTACCGTTATTTTTGGCAAAAAGCCAGCACAATGAGAGCCTACCCGCGCTTAACGCAAACCGCAAAAAACGACGAATTTTTTAGCTGGTCAGCTCTTTTGTAAAAATGCTTGAAAATACTTATTTTAAAGCAAAACAGCACGTTTTGAGCTTTAATCTGCGTTTTAACGCGCGTAAACAGCATAAAACGACGAAATTTTTATTATTCGTTTTTATTAATATTGTCGTATTTGAACGATTTCAACGATCTAAAAATGCTTGAAATAAGTTTATTTGGCAAAACAGCACGTTTTGAGCTTTTAATCTGTGCTTTTAATGCAAAACAGCATAAAAACGACGAATTTTTATTATTCGTTTTTATTACGCTGTTTCCTATTTGAACGATTTCAACGTGATCTAAAAATGCTTGAAAATGTTTATTTTAGCAAAACAGCACGTTTTGTGCTTTATTCCGCGTTTTAACGCGTAAAACAGCATAAAACGACGAAATTTTTATTATTACCTGTTTTATTACTATTGCGTCTATTTGAACGATTTCAACGATCTAAAAATGCTTGAAAATGCTTATTTCAGCAAAACAGCACGTTTTTGAGTTTAATCTGCGTTTTAACGCGTAAAACAGCATAAAAAATGACGAATTTTTATTATCGTTTTTATTACTGTTTCTATTTAAACGATTTCAACGATCTTAAAAATGCTTGAAAATGTTTGGTTTTAGCAAAACAGCACGTTTTGGTTTTAATCTGCGTTTTAACGCGTAAAATACATGTAAAAACGACGGAACTTTTATTATTCGTATTTTTATTAATATTGCTTCTATTTGAACGATTTCAACGATCTAAAATGCTTGAAAATGCGCCTTATTTTGTGCAAACAGCACGTTTTGAGCTTTTAATCTGCGTTTTAACGCGTAAAACAGCATAAAACGATAAAATTTTTATTATCTGCCTTTTATTAATATTGCGTCTATTTGAACGATTTCAACGATATAAAATGCTTGAAAATGTCATTTTAGCAAAACGTTTTGAGCTTTAATCTGCGTTTTAACGCGTAAAACAGTATAAAACGACGAAATTTTTATTATTCGTTTTTATTAATATTGCTTCTATTTAAAACGATTTCAACGATATAAAAATGCTTGAAAATGCTTTATTTTAGCAAACATCACGTTTTGAGTTTTAATCAAGCGTTTTAACGCGTAAACAGCATAAAACGACGAAATTTCTTTTATTATTCGTTTTTATTAATATTGCGTCTATTTGAACGTATCTCAAATAATCTAAAATGCTTGAAAATGCTTATTTTAGCAAAACAGCACGTTTTGAGCTTTTCAATCTGCGTTTTAACGCGTAAACAGCATAAAAACGACGAATTTTATTATTCGTGTTTTATTAATATTGCTCTCTATTTGAACGATTTCAACGATCTAAAATGCTTGAAAATGCTTTATTTTAGCAAAACAGCACGTTTTGAGCTTTATTCTGCGTTTTAACGCGTAAACAGCATAAAACGACGAAATTTTATTATTCGTTTTATTACATTATTATAAGGCCTATTTGAACGATTTCAACGATCTAAAATGTTTGAAAATGTTTATATTTGAGCAAAAACAGCACGTTTTGAGTTTTAATCTGCGTTTCTTTAACGCGTAAACAGCATGGGAAAATGACGAATTTTTTTATTATTCGTTTTATTAATATTGGTATTTAAACGATTTCAACGATCTAAAATGTGCTTGAAAAATGCTTATTTTAAAGCAAAACAGTACGTTTTGAGCTTTAATCTGCGTTTTAACGCGTAAAACTGCATAAAAACGACGCGGCGTATTATCAGTTTTTATTAATATTGCTTCTATTTGGAACGATTTCAACGATCTAAAAATGCTTGAAAAATGCTTTATTTTAGCAAAACAGCACGTTTTGAGCCAGTCTGCGTTTAACGCGTAAAACAGCATAAAACGACGAAATTTTTATTATTCGTTTTATTAATATTGCTTCATTGAACGATTTCAATGATCTAAAATGCTTGAAAATGCTTATTTTAGCAAACAGCACGTTTTGAGCTTTTAATCTTGCGTTTAACGCGTAAAACAGTGCATAAAAACGTGACGAATTTTATTATCTTTTCGTTTTATTAATATTGCCGTATTTGAACGATTTCAACGATTCAAAAATGCTTGAAAATGCTTATATTTTAGCAAAACAGCACGTTTCGTGCTTTATTCTGCGTTTTAACGTAAAACAGCATAAAAACGACGAAATTTTATTATTCGCTTTTTATTACTGGTTGCGCCTATTTGAACGATTTCAACACCCAAAATGCTTTGAAAAGTTTATTTTAAAGCAAAAACAGCACGTTTTAGCTTTTAATCTGCGTTTAACGCGTAAAACAGCATAAAAAATGACGAATTTTTTTATTATTCGTTTTTATTAATATTGCTTCTATTAAACGATTTCAAACGATCTAAAATGCTTGAAAATACGGCTCTTTAGCAAACAGCACGTTTTGAGCTTTAATCTGCGTTTTAACGCGCAAAACAGCATAAAAACGACGGAATTTTTATTATTCGTATTTTATTATTATTGCTTCTATTTGAACGATTTCAACGATCTAAAAATGCTTGAAAATGCTTATATTTTTAGCAAAACAGCACGTTTTGAGCTTTAATCTGCGTTTTAACGCGTAAAACAAAGCATAAAACGACGAAATATTTATTATTCGTTTTTATTAATATTGCGTCCTTATTTGAACGATTTTAAACGGATATAAAATGCTTGAAAATGCTTATTTTGTAGCAAAAACGTTTTGAGCTTTAATCTGCGTTTTATCGCGGTGTCGGTACTATAAAAACGACGATTTTTTATTATTCGTTTTTATTAATATTGCTTCTATTTGAACGATTTCAAAGATCTAAAATGCTTTGAAAATGCTTATTTTAGCAAAACAGCACGTTTTGAGCTTTTAATCTGCGTTTAATCGCGTAAAACAGCATAAAAACGACGAAATTTTTATTATTCGTTTTATTAATATTGCTTTATTTAAACGATTTCAACGATCAAAAAATGCTTGAAAAGGCTTATTTTAGCAAAAACAGCACGTTTTGAGCGTTAATTCGCTAAAACAGCATAAAACGACAAATTTTATTATTCGTTTTATTCATATTTGCTTCTTTTGAACGATTTCAACGATCTAAAATGTTTTGAAAATGCTTTTTTAGCAAACAGCACGTTTTGAGTTTTAATCAGCGTTTACG
>NW_027046717.1:0-5000 GCF_025399875.1 Dalotia coriaria | reverse complement strand
CGCGCGTAAACAGCATAAAAACGACGAATTCCATTATCTGCCTTTTATTAATATTGCTTCATTTAAACGATTTCAACGATCTAAAATGCTTGAAAATGCTTATTTTAGCAAAAACAGCACGTTTTGAGCGTTAATCTGCGTAAAAACAGCATAAAAACGACAAATTTTATTATTCGTTTTATTCATATTGCTTCTATTTGAACGATTTCAACGATCTAAATGCTTGAAAATGCTTATTTTAGCAAAAACAGCACGTTTTGAGCTTTAATCAGCGTTTTGACGCGTAAACAGCATAAAACGACACTTTTTATTATTCGTTTTTATTAATATTGCGCCTATATGAACGTGATTTCCAACGATATAAAAATGCTTGAAAATGCTTATTTTGTTAAATACATCACGTTTTGAGCTTTAATCAGCGTTTTAAAGGTAAACAGCATAAAAAACGACGAAATTTTTATTATTCGTTTTTATTTCATATTGCGTCTATTTGAACGGTTTCAACGTGATCTAAAATGCTTGAAAATGTTTATTTTAGCAAAACAGCACGTTTTGAGCTTTAATCTGCGTTTTAACGCGTAAACAGCATAAAACGACGAATTTTATTATTCGTGCGTTTCTTATTAATATTGCTTCTATTTGAACGATTTCCAACGATCTAAAATGCTTGAAAATGCTTATTTTAGCGCAGCACGTTTTGAGTTTATTCTGCGTTTTAACGCAAAACAGCATAAAAACGACGAAATTTTATTATTCCGTTTTTATTAATATTGCGTCTATTTGAACGATCAACGATCTAAAATGCTTGAAAAATGCTTATTTAGCAAAACAGCACGTTTTGAGCTTTTATCGCGTTTTAACGCGTAAAACAGCATGCGTTTTCGCGTAAAACAGCATAAAATGACGTTTTTTTTATTATTCGTTTTATTAATATTGCTTCTATTTAAACGATTTAACGATCTAAAATGCTTGAAAATGTTATTTTGCAAAAAGGTTTGGTTTAATCTGCTTTTTAACGCGTAAAACTGAAAAAAAACGCAATTTTTTTATCAGTTTTTATTAATTTGCTTCTATTTGAACATTTCAACGATCTAAAAGCGTCTTATTTTAGCAAAACCACGTTTTGAGTTTTAGCCTTTTAACGCGAAAAACAGCATAAAACGAGAAATTTTTATTATTCTTTTTTATTAATATTGCGTCTATTTGAACGATTTCAACGATAAAAAATGCAAAAATCTTAAGCAAAACAGCACGTTTTAAAAGCTTTAACGGTTTTTAAGGGTAAAACAAAAAAAACGACAAATTTTTATTATTCGTTTTTATTAATATTGCTTCTATTTGAACGTTTCAACGATCTAAAATGCTTAAAATGCATTTTACAAAACAGCACTTTTTGAGCTTTAATCTGCTTTTTTAACGCGTAAAAAAAAAAACAAAATTTTTATTATTCTTTTTTTAATATTGGTCTATTTGAACGATTTAAACGATCCTTAAAAAATGCTTTTTTTTGAAAACAGCACGTTTTAAAATTTAATCACTTTTTGCGTAAACAGCATAAAACGACGAAATTTTATTATTCGTTTTTTATTAATATTGCGTCTTTTGAAGATTTCAACGATCAAAATGCTTGAAAATGTTTTTTTAGCAAAACAGCACGTTTTGAGCTTTAATCTGCTTTTTTTAACGCGAAAAAACGCAAAAAAACGACGAATTTTTTACTATTGTTTTTTTTAAATTTTGGGTCTTTTTGAACGTTTTCAACGATCAAAAATGCTTGAAAATGTTTTATTTTAGAAAAAACAGCACGTTTTGAGCTTTAATCTGCGTTTTAACGCGTAAAACTGCAAAAAAACGACAAAAATTTTTTATTTTTTTGGTTTTTATTAATATTGCGTCTTTTTAAAAACATTTCAACGATCTAAAATGCTTGAAAGTGCTTATTTTAGCAAAACAGCACTTTTTTGAGCTTTAATCTGCTTTTTTAACGGGGAAAAAACAGCAAAAAAACGACAAATTTTTTAATTATTCTTTTTTTATTAATATTGCTTCTTTTTAAAACGATTTCAACGATCAAAAAATGCTTAAAAAATGCTTATTTTAAAAACAGCACTTTTGAGTTTTTAATCTGCATTTTAACGCGTAAAAAAACATAAAACGACAAATGTTTATTATTCTTTTTTTATTCAAAATTGCTTCTATTTGAACAATTCAACGATCTAAAAATGCTTAAAAAATGTTTTATTTTAGCAAAACAGCAGGGTTTTGAGCTTTAATCGGGTTTTTAACGCGCAAAACAGCAAAAAAACGACAAATTTTTTATTATTCTTTTTATTTATTGCGTCTATTTAAAAACGTTTTTAAACATTTAAAATGTTGAAAATGTTTTTTTTAGCAAAACATCACGTTTTGAGTTTTAATCAGCGTTTTAACGCGGAAAAACAGCAAAAAAACGACGAAATTTTTATTATTCGTTTTTATTAATATTGCTCTATGTGAACGATTTCAACGATCAAAATGCTTGAAAATGCTTAGCGAAAAAACAGCACGTTTTGAGTTTAATCTGCTTTTTAACGCGTAAAACAGCATAAAACGACGAATTTTTTTTATTCTTTTTTTATTAATTTCTTCGATTTGAACGATTTCAACAATCTAAAATCTTGAAAATGTTTTTTAGCAAAACCCCTTTTTTGAGTTTTTAATCGGGTTTTTTAACGTAAACCAAAACATAAAACGACTTTTTTATTATTCTTTTTTTATTTTTTGTTTCTATTTGAACATTTCAACAATCAAAAGGGCGAAAATGCTTTTTTTAGCAAAACGCCTTTGAGCTTTATTTGGGTTTAACCCTAAAACAGCATAAAAACGACGAAATTTTATTTTTTTTTTAAATATTGCGTCTATTTGAACGATTTCAGCGTCTAAAATGCTTGAAAATGCTTTTTTTAGCAAAACAGCACTTTTTGAGTTTTCTGCTTTTTTAACGCGTAAAACAGTAAAAAAAACGAAAATTTTTATTATTCGTTTTATTCATATTTTTTATTTGAACGATTTAAACGATCTAAAATGCTTAAAAATCTTTTTTGAAAAACACGTTTTGAGCTTTAATAGGTTTTAACGCGAAAAACCCCGACGAATTTTTTTATTCGTTTTTATTTTTCCGAACGATTTCAACGTCAAATGCTTGAAAATGCTTATTTTAGCAAAACAGCCTTTTTTGGGCTATAATCTGCTTTTTAAACGTAAAACACAAAAACGACGTTTTTTTTATTATTCGTTTTTATTAATATTGCGTCTTTTGAACGTTTCGACGATCAAAATGCTTGAAAATGCTTATTTTAGCAAAACAGCCGTTTTGAGCTTTTAATCTGCGTTTTAACGCGTAAAACAGCAAAAAAACGACGAATTTTTATTTTTTCTTTTTTTTATTTTATATTGCTTCTATTTGAACGATTTCAACGACCCTAAAATGCTTAAAAAAAATGCTTATTTTAGCAAAAAAAGCACGTTTTGGGGTTTTATTCTGCGTTTTAACGCGAAAAACAAATAAAACGACGAAATTTTTATTATTCTTTTTTATTAATTTTTCGTCTATTTGAACGTTTCAACGATCTAAAATGCTTGAAAATACTTATTTGCGGCAAGTTTTGAGCTTTAATCTGCTTTTTAACGGGTAAAACAGCATAAAAAAGGCAATTTTTTATTATTCGTTTTTTTAATTTTTTATTGCGTCTATTTGGAAAGGGATTTCAAGGGATCTAAAATGCTTGAAAATCCTTATTTTAGCAAAACAGCACTTTTGACCCTTTTAATCTGCGTTTAAGGGTAAAAAAACAAAAAAAGGGCAATTTTTTTTATTATTCTTTTTTATTAATATTGCTTCTATTTGAACGATTTCCCGATCTAAAATGCTTGAAAATGCTTATTTTAGCAAAACAGCACTTTTTGAGTTTTATTCTGCCCAACCCGCGTAAAACAAGCATAAAAACGACAAAATTTTTTATTATTCTTTTTTATTAATATTGCGTCTTTTTTGAACGATTTCAACGATCTAAAATGTTTTTAAAAAATGCTTTTTTTAGCAAAACAGCCGTTTTGAGTTTTAATCTGCGTTTTAACGCGTAAAACAGCATAAAAATAAATTTTTTTTTATTATTCTTTTTTTATTAATATTGTTTCTATTTAAACGATTTCAACGATCAAAAAATGTTTGGAAAATGCTTATTTTAGCAAAACAGCACTTTTTGTTTTTTTAAACCCGTTTTAACCCCGTAAAACGATAAAACAAAAAAATTTTTTAATTCGTTTTTTATTAATATTCGTCTATTTGAAGGTTTTTCCCCGGGATCTAAAATCTTGAAAATGCTTTTTTTAGCAAAACAGCACGTTTTAAATCTGCTTTTTTAACGCTAAAAACAGTAAAAAAACGACAAAATTTTTATTATTCGTTTTTATTAATATTCTTCTATTTAAACGATTTCAACGATCAAAAATCCCAAAAAATGCTTTTTTTTAGCAAAACAGCACGTTTTGAGTTTTAATCTGCGTTTAACGCGAAAAACCTAAAACGACAAATTTTATTATTCTTTTTTAAATTCATATTGCTTCTATTTGAAGGGTTTCAACGATCAAAAAATGTTTGGGAAAATGCTTATTTTAGCAAAACAGCACTTTTTGGGTTTTAATCAGCTTTTTAACGCGCAAAACAGCATAAAACACGAATTTTTATTATTCGTTTTTTTAAAATTGCTTCTTTTTTGAACAATTTCAACGATCAAAAAATGCTTGAAAATGTTTTTTTAAAAGCAAAACAGCATTTTTTGAGTTTTATTTTTGCGTTTTAACGCGAAAAACCCAACAAAAAAACGACAAAATTTTTTATTATTCGTTTTTATTAATATTGCGCCCCTTTTGAAAGGGTTTAAACGATCAAAAGGGCGGAAAACTTATTTTAGCAAAACAGCACTTTTTTGAGTTTTTAATCTGCTTTTTAACGCGTAAAA
>NW_027046716.1:0-21604 GCF_025399875.1 Dalotia coriaria | reverse complement strand
AGTTTTTTAAAAGCAGATTGCTCAAAACGTGCGGCAAATTAATCATTTTCGCTTTTTAGATCGTTGAAATCGTTAAAAAAAATATTAATAAAAACGAAGAATAAAAATTTCGTCGTTTTTAGGTTTTACGCTTTAAAAACGCAGAAAAACCAAAAGGGCTGTTTTGCTAAAATAATCATTTTCCATTTTGATCGTTAAAATCGTTCAAAAAAAATTTAATTTAAAAACGAAAAATAAAATTTCGCGTTTTATGTGTTTAGCTTAAAACGCAGATTAAAAGCTAAAAACGTTTTTTTGCAAAAATTTTTCAAGCTTTTTGACGGAAATTTCTAATAGACGAAAATTAAAAAAAACGAATAATAAAAATTTTTTTTTTTTGGTTTTGGGTTAAAGCAAAAAGTGGTTTTTCAAAAAATTTTAAGTTTTTTTTTAAAAAGGGAAAGGAAATTATAAAAAAAAAAAAAATTTTTTTATGTTTTTTTTCGGTTAAAAAAGCGAAAAAACAAAAATTTTTTGTTTTAAAAAATTTTTTAAGCTTTTAGACTTTAAAATTAAATAAAGAATAAAAAAAAACGAAAAAATTGTTTTTTTTTTTTTTTATCAAAACGCGGTAAAAGTTTTTTTTAACATTTTTTTTTTAATTTAAATCGCAAAAAAAAGAATAAAAAAAAACGTAATTTCGCGTTTTTTTTTTTAAAACCAAAAGTTAAAAATTAAAAAAGTTTTTGCAAAAATTCATTTAAGCATTTTAATTTAAAAAGTTAAATCGCTTTAAAAACGAAAAAAATTGTCTTTTGCTGTTTTGAAAAAAATTTTTTTAAAGCTAAAATGGTTTTTAAAAATTTTCTGCATTTTAAAAAAACGTTCAAATGGTTTTTTTTTTAAAAGGTTAAAATTTGTTTTAAAATTTTTAGCTTTTTTGGGAAAGTCAAAAGTTTTTAAAAAAATTTTAAAATTTGTTTTAAAACGCTTTTAAATAAAAACGAAAAAATCCCTGGGGTTTTTTTTGCTTAAAAATTAAAACCTAAAAGGTTTTGTAAAATAATTTTTAAGCTTTTTAAAATTTTGAAAAAAAAAGAAAGCTTTTTAAAATTAAAAAAAAATAATAAAAAACGTCGTTTTTTTTTTACCTTAAAAAGATTAAAGCCCAAACGTGCTGTTTTGCTAAAATAATCATTTTCAAGCATTTTAGATCGCTGAAATCGTTCAAGTAGACGCACATTAATAAAAACGAAGAATAAAAAAATTTCGTCGTTTTATATGCTGTTTTACGCGTTAAAACGCAGATTAAAGCTCAAACGTGCCATTTTGCTAAAATAATCATTTTCAAGCATTTGGGATCGTTGAAATCGTTCAAATAGACGCAATATTAATAAAAACGAATAATAAAAATTTACCGTTTTATGTTGTTTACGCGTTAAAACGCAGATTAAGCTCTCAAAACGTGCTGTTTTGCTAAAATAACTATTTTCAAGCATTTTAGATCATTGAAATCGTTCAAATAGAAGCCACATAATAAAAAGCGAATAACAAAAATCTGTCGTTTTTGGCGTTGCTTTACGCGTTAAACGCAGATTAAAGCTCAAAACGTGCTGTTTTGCTAAAATAATCATTTTCAAGCATTTTAGATCGTTGAAACTGCTTTAAATAGACGCACATGAATAAAAATGAATAATAAAAAATTCTCTGCCGTTTTGCGCGCTGTTTTACGCGTTAAAATCGTAGATTGTGCCCTCCAAAACGTGCTGTTTTGCTAAAATAACTACATTTTAGATCGTTGAAATCGTTCAAATAGAAGCAATATTAATAAAAAACGAATAATAAAAAATTCGTCGTTTTATGTTGTTTTATGCGTTAAACGCAGATTAAAGCTCAAACGTGCTGTTTTATATATAAAATAATCATTTCAAGCATTTTAGATCGTTGAAATCGTTCAAATAGACGCAATATTAATAATAAAAACGAATAATAAAATTTCGTCGTTTTTATGCTGTTTTACGCGGTAAAAACTCCAGATTAAAAGCTTCCCCAAACGTGCTGTTTGCTAAAATAATCATTTTCTAAGCATTTTAGATCGTTGAAATCGTTCAACAGAAACACATATTAATAAAAACGAATAATAAAATTCGTCGTTTTATGCTGTTTTACGAGTTAAAACACAGATTAAAAGTTCAAAACGTGCTGTTTTGCTAAAATAATCATTTTCAAGCATTTTAGATCGTTGAAATCGTTCAAATAGACGCGCAATATTAATAAAACGAATAATAAAAATTTACCGTTTTATGCTGTTTTACGCGTTAAAACGCAGATTAAAAGTTTTCTTAAAACGTGCTGTTTTGCTAAAATAATCATTTTCAAGATTTTGATCAGCTGAAATCGTTCCAAATAGCAGTACATTAATAAAAATCGAATAATAAAAATTGCCGTTTTATATGTTGTTTTACGCGTTAAAACGCGGATTAAAAGCTCTCAAAACGTGCTGTTTTGCTAAAATAATCATTTTCAAGCATTTTAGATCGTTGAAATCGTTCAAATAGACGCAATATTAATAAAACGAATAATAAAATTTCTGCCGTTTTTATGCTGTTTTACGCGTTAAAACGCAGATTAAAAGCTCAAAAACGTGCTGTTTTGCTAAAATAATCATTTTCTGCCATTTTAGATCGTTAAAATTGCTCCAAATAGAAGCTTTCGGGCCATTAATAAAACGAATATCAAAAAATTTTGTCGTTTTTACGTTGCTACAGTACGCTGCTAAAAACGCAAAATTAAAGCTCAAAGCGTGCTGTTTTGCTAAAATAATTATTTTCAAGCATTTTAGATCGTTGAAATCGTTCAAGTAATATTAATAAAAACGAATAATAAAAATTTCTGCCGTTTTATGCTGTTTTTCGCGTTCAAAACGCAGATTAAAGCTCAAACGTGCTGTTTTGCTAAAAATAATCATTTTCAAGCATTTGTGATCGTTGAAATCGTTCAAATAGAAGCAATATTAATAAAAACGAATAATAAAAAAATTCGTCGTTTTCATGCTGTAATACGCGTTAAAAACGCAGATTAAAGCTCAAAAACGTGCTGTTTACCTTTAAAATAATCATTTTTAAGCATTTTAGATCGTTGAAATGTTCAAATAGACGCACATTAATAAAACGAATAATAAAAATTTCGTCGTTTTTATGTTGTTTTACGCGTTAAAACGCAGAATAAAGCTCAAAACGTGCTGTTTTGCTAAAATAATCATTTTCAAGCTTTTTTAGATCGTTGAAACCCCCTTTTCAAAAGAGCAATATAAATAAAAACGAAAAAAAAAATTTTTCGTCGTTTTTTGCTGTTTTGCTTTAAAAACGCAGATTAAACCCAAAACGTGCTGTTTTGCAAAAATAATCATTTTCAGCAAGTGTTGCCTTTTAAAAAGGTATTAATAAAAACGAATAATAAAAATTTCTGTTTTTAGCTGTTTTACGCTTAAACGCGTTAAAAACCAAAACGGCCAAAATTCATTTTGGGCTTTTAGATCGTTGACATCGTTCAAATGAAAAATATTAATAAAAACGAATAAAAAAAAATTTGTGGTTTTATGCTTTTTTTCGCGTTAAAACGCGGTTAAAAACCAAAACGTGCTTTTTTGCTAAAATAATCATTTTCAAGCTTTTTTAGATCGTTAAAATCTTCAAATAGACGCAATTTTAAATAAAAACGAATAATAAAAATTTCCTTTTTTATGCTGTTTCGCGGAAAACCCCAGTTTAAAAACTCTAAACGTGCTGTTTTGCAAAAATAATGCAAGCTTTTTTTAGATGAAACCAAAAGAAACAATATTAAAAAAAACGAATAAAAAAAAATTCGTCGATTTTATGCTGTTTACGGTTAAAACACAGATTAAAGTTCAAAACGTGCTTTTTTTGCTAAAATAATCCAAGCATTTTAGATCGTTGAAATCGTTCAAATAGACCAATAAAATAATAAACAATAAAAAAAATTTCGTCTTTTTTTATCTGTTTTACGCTTAAAACGCAGATTAAAGCAAAACGTGCTTTTTTGCTAAAATAATATTTTTAAACATTTTGGATCGTTAAATCGTTCAAATACGCAATATTAATAAAACAAAATAAAAAATTTGTTTTTTTTATTTTTTTCGCGTTAAAACGCGGTTCAACTAAAAACCTTTTTTCAAAAATTTCACCCCCGTCGTTGAAATCGTTCAAAATAGACGCAATTTTTAAAAAAAGAATAATAAAAATTTGTCGATGCTGTTTACGCGTTAAAACGCAGATTAAAAAACGTGCTGTTTTGCAAAATAATCATTTTCAAGCATTTTAGATCTTTAAAAATCGTTCCTGAAAAAAATTTTAAAAAAAAACGTAAAAAAATTTTGCGTTTTTATGCTTTACGCGTTAAAACGAAAATTAAACCAAAGCTGGCTTTTTTTTAAAAATTTTTTCGCATTTTAGATCGTTGAAATCGTTCAAATGGAAATATTAATAAAAACAATAAAAAATTTCGTCGTTTTTATGCTGTTTTGCGTTAAAACGCAGTTTAAAAACTAAAAACGTGCTGTTTTTTTTTAAAATAATCATTTTAAAAACTTTTAGATCTTGAAATGTTAAAAAACAATAAAAAAAACGAAAATAAAAAATTCGTCGTTTTCTTTACGCTTTCGCAGTTTAAAAACTCAAAACGTGCGTTTTCAAAAAAATTTTTTAAAAACATTTTAGATGTTTGAAATCCCCAAATAGACGCAATTTTAAAACGAATAATAAAAATTTGTCGTTTTTATCTTTTACGCGTTAAAACGCAGAAAAAAGCTCAAAACGTGCTGTTTGGCAAAATAATCTTTTCAAGCTTATAGATCGAAATGTTCAATAAAAGCAAAAAAAAAAAACGAATAATAAAAATTCGTCTTTTTTTATCTGTTTTTACGCGTTAAACGCAGTTTAAAAGCTAAAAACGTGCTGTTTGCTAAAAAATCATTTTCAAGCTTTTTAGATCTTGAAATCTTAAAAATAGACGCAATAAATAAAAAAGGGATAAAAAAAATTTCGTCTTTTTTTACCTTTTGCGTTAAAGCAGATTAAAAAAACGTGCTGTTTTGCAAAATAATCATTTTCAACATTTTAGATCGTTGAAATTGTTCAAATAGACGGGGGATATTAAAAAAAAACGAATAAAAAAAATTTCGCCGTTTTATACTTTTTTTACGCGTTAAAACGCAGTTTAAAAAGCCCCTAAAAACGTGCTGTTTTGCAAAAAATAATCATTTTGAAGCATTTTAGATCGGGGCAAGTTCAAATAGAAGAAAATATTAAAAAAAAACGAATAAAAAAAAAATTTGTGGTTTTATGTTGTTTTACGCTTTAAAAAACGCGGGTTTAAAAACCCTAAAAACGTGCTGTTTTGCAAAAATAATCATTTTCAAGATTTTAGATCGTTGAAATCGTTCAAATAGACGCAATATTAAAAAAAAAGAATAAAAAAATTTTTCTTTGTTTTATCCCGTTTTACGAATTAAAAAACGCAAAATTAAAAACCCTCAAAACGTGCTGTTTTGCTAAAATAATTATTTTCAAGCATTTTAGATCGGGGAAATCGTTCTAATAGATGCAATATTAAAAAAAAACGAATAAAAAACCTGTCGTTTTTATGTTGTTTTACGCGTTAAAACGCAGATTAAAGCCCCCAAAACTTGCTGTTTTGTTAAAATAATCATTTTCGTATTTTGATCTTTAAAAATCGTTCAAATCGAAGAATATTAATAAAAACAAATTTAAAAAAATTTTGTCGTTTTATGTTGTTTTACGCGTTAAAACGCAGATTAAAGCTAAAAACGTGTTTTTTTTTGCTAAAATAATTTTTTCAAGCATTTTAGATCGTTAAAATCTTAAATAGACGCAATTAATAAAAACGAATAATAAAAAATTTTCGTTTTATGCTTTTTTACGCGAAAAAACGGATTAAACCAAAAGGGCTGTTTTTAAAAAATAATTTTTCAAGCATTTTAGATCGTTGACATCGTACAAATAGAAGCAAAAAATAAAAAACAATAAAAAAATCCCGTTTTTATGCGCTTTAGGGTTAAAAAACGCAGTTAAACTCAAAACGTGCTGTTTCTAAAATAATCATTTCAAGCATTTTAGATCGTTGAAATCGCCCAAATAGAAGCAATATAATAAAAAGAATAATAAAAAAATTCGTCGTTTTAGGTTTTACGCGTTAAAACGCAGATTAAAAGCTCAAAACGTGCTGTTTTGTAAAAAATAACATTTTCAAGCATTTTGATCGTTGAAATCGTTAAAATAGACGCAATATTAATAAAACGAATAATAAAAATTTTTGTCGTTTTTTGTTTTCGCGTTAAAACGCAGTTTAAAAAGCTCAAAACGTGCTGTTTTCCTAAAATAATAATTTTCAAGCATTTTAGATCGTTGAAATCATTCAAATAGAAGCAATATTAATAAAAACGAATAATAAAAATTCGTCGTTTTTATGCTGTTTTACGCGTTAAAACGCGGATTAAACTCAAAACGTGCTGTTTTGCTAAAATAATCATTTCAAGCATTTTAGATCGTTGAAATAGTTCAAATAGACGCAATATTAATAAAAACGAATAATAAAAATTCGTCGTTTTATGCTTGTTTACGCGTTAAAATGCAGATTAAACCCTCAAAACGTGCTGTTTTGCTAAAATAATCATTTTCAAGCATTTTAGATCGTTGAAATCGTTCAAATAGACGCAATATTAATAAAAACGAATAATAAAAATTTCGTCGTTTTATTGTTTTACGCGTTAAAACGCAGATAAAGCTCAAAACGTGCTGTTTTGCTAAAATAATCATTTTCAAGCATTTTAGATGTTGAAATCGTTCAAATAGAACAATATTAATAAAAACGAATAATAAAATTCGTCGTTTTATGCTGTTACCCGCGTTAAAACGCAGATTAAAGCTCAAAACGTGCTGTTTGGTAAAATAGTCATTTTCAAGCATTTTAGATCGTTGAAATCGTTCAAATAGACGCAATATTAATAAAACGAATAATAAAATTTCGTCTTTTTTATGCTGTTTTACGCGTTAAAACGCAGTTTAAAAACTCAAAACGTGCTGTTTTCTAAAATAATCATTTTCAAGCATTTTAGATCTTTGTTCGTTCAAATTGAAGCAAATATTAAAAAAAAACGAATAATAAAAATTCGTCGTTTTTTTTGGTTTTACGGGGTTAAAACGCAGATTAAACCCAAAATGTGCTGTTTTGCTAAAATAATCTTTTTACATTTTAGATCGTTGAAATCGTTCAAATAGACGCAATAATAAAAAAAACAAATAATAAAAATTTTGTCGTTTTTATGCTGTTTTACGCGTTAAAACGCAGATTAAAGCTAAAAACGTGCTGATTTGCTAAAATAATCATTTTCAAGCATTTTAGATCGTTGAAATCGTTAAAATAGAAGGATATTAAAAAAAACGAATAATTATAAATCGTTTTATGCTGCTTTATGCGTTAAAACGCGGATTAAAACCTTCAAAACGTGCTGTTTTGCTAAAATAATCATTTTCAAGCATTTTAGATCGTTGAAATCGTTCAAAACGAAATATAAAAAAACGAAAATAAAATTTGTTTTTATGCTGTTTTACGGTTAAAACGCAGATTAAAACCCTCAAAACGTGCTGTTTTCCTAAAATAATAATTTTCAAGCATTTTAGATCGTTGAAATCATTCAAATAGAAGCAATTTTTAAAAAAAACAAATAAAAAAATTTCGTCGTTTTTTGTTTGTTTTAGCGTTAAAACGCAGATTAAAGCTCAAAACGTGCTGTTTTGCTAAAATAATCATTTTCAAGCATTTTGGATCGTTGAAATCGTTCAAATAGAAGCAATATTAATAAAAGCGAATAATAAAAATTCGTCGTTTTAGCTGTTTTACGCTTTAAAACGCAGATTAAAAGCTCAAAACGTGCTGTTTTGTTAAAATAATCATTTTCAAGCATTTTAGATCGTTGAAATCGTTCAAATAGACGCAATATTAATAAAAACGAATAATAAAAATTCGTCTTTTTTATGTTGTTTACGCGTTAAAAACGCGGATTAAAGTCAAACGTTGTTTTGCTAAAATAATCATTTTGAAGCATTTTAGATCGTTGAAATCGTTCAAATAGACGCAATATTAATAAAAACGAATAATAAAAATTTCTGTGTTTTATGTGTTTTACGCTTTAAAAACGCAGATTAAAGCTCAAAACGTGCTGTTTTGCTAAAATAATCATTTTCAAGCATTTTAGATCGTTGAAATCGTTCAAATAGAAGCAATATTAATAAAAACGAATAATAATAAATTCGTTGTTTTTATGCTGTTTTGCGTTAAAAGAGTTAAAGCTCAAAATGTGCTTTTTTGCTAAAATAAATTTTTTCAAGCATTTTAGATCGTTGAAATCGTTCAAATAGACGCAATAATAATAAAAACAAATAATAAAATTTCTCGTTTTTATGCTGTTCTACGCGTTAAAACGCAGATTAAAGCTCAAAACGTGCTGATTTGCTAAAATAATCATTTTCAAGCATTTTAGATCGTTGAAATCGTTAAAATAGAAGCGATATTAATAAAACGAATAATAAAATTCGTCTTTTTTATGCGCTTTATGCGTTAAAACGCGGATTAAAAAAACTCTTTTAAAAAAACTTTTCAAGCATTTTAGATCTTAATCGTTGAAACGCAAAAAAAAAAATAAAAAAATTTATGAAATTTTTTCGCTTTTTAGCTTTTTTAAAACCCCTTAAAAGGTTCCAAAAAAAATTTTTTCAAAAATTTTTAAGATTTTGAATCTTAAAATAAAAATATAAGAAAAAATAAAAAAATTTTCGTGTTTTATGGTTTACGCGTTAAAAGCGGATTAAAGCTCAAAGCTGTTTTGCTAAAATAATCATTTTCAGCATTTGATCGTTGAAAATAGTTAAAAAGCTAATATTAAAAAAAAAAAAAAAAATTCTTTGTGTTTTAGCTTTTTAAATGCGTTAAAAAGCTAAAAGCTTTTAAAAAAACTGGCTTTTAAATCTTAAATCTTAATGCGAATTTTAAAAACGAATAATAAAAATTTCTTTTTTATGCTGTTTACGCTTTAAAAACGCGTTTAAAAGCTAAAACGTGCTGTTTTGCTAAAAATAATCATTTCAAGCATTTTAGATCGTTGAAATCAGTTAAATAAACGCATTTATAAAAACAATAATAAAATTCGCGTTTTTATGCTGTTTTACGCGTTAAAAACGCAGATTAAAGCTCAAAACGTGCTGTTTTGCTAAATAATCAAATTTTCAACATTTTAGACGTGAAATCAGTTGTCATGAAGCAATATTATAAAACGAATAATAAAATTCGTCGTTTTATGCTGTTTTACGCGTAAAACGAGATTAAAGCTCAAAACGTGCTGTTTGAAAATAATCATTTCAAGCATTTTAGATCGTTGAAATCGTCTTTTATGGGCAATATTAATATAAAACGATAATAAAAATACGTTTTTTAAAAATCTTTTACGCATTAAAACGTGATTAAAGCTCAAAACTGCTTTTGCTAAAAAATAATTTTAAACATTTGATCGTTGAAATCGTTTAATAGACGAATATTAAAAAACGATAAATAAAAATCGTCGTTTTTAAAATTGTTTTACGCGTTAAAACGCAGATTAAAGCTAAAATCGTGCTGTTTGTAATATAATAATTACAAATTAATTTGAATCGTTCAAATAGAACTAATATTAATAAAAACGAGTAGTAAAAAATTCGTCGTTTTTAGCTGTTTTACGCGTTAAAACGAATTAAAGCTCAAACGTGCTGTTTTGCTAAAATAATCATTTTCAAGCGTTTTGTCGTGGAAATCGTTCAATAGAGAAAATATTAATAAAAACGAATAATAAAAATTTCGTCGTTTTTATGCTGTTTTACGCGTTAAAACGCGAAAAACTCAAAACGTGCTGTTTTAACTCTAATCATTTTCAAGCATTTTAAGATCGTTGAAATAGTTCAAATAGACAATATTAATAAAAACAATAATAAAAATTTCGTCGTTTTTATGCGTTTTACGCGTTAAAACGCAGATTAAAGCTCAAAACGTGCTGTTTTGCTAAAATAATCATTTTCAAGCATTTTAGATCGTTGAAATCGTTTCAAAAGACGAACATTTAAATTAAAACGAATAATAAATTTCTGCGTTTATGCTGTTGTACGCGTTAAAACGCAGATTAAACTCAAAACGTGCGTTTTGCTAAAATAATCATTTTCAAGCTTTTAGATCGTTAAAATCGTTCAAATAGAATAAATATTAATAAAACGAATAATAAAAATTTGTCGTTTATTATAATTACGCGTTAAAACGCGGATTAAAGCTCAAAACGTCTGTTTAAAATAATCATTCTCAAGATTTTAGATCGTGTAAATTCTAAAGAAGCTATATTAATAAAAACGAATAATAAAAAATCGTCGTTTTTATGCTGTTTTACGCAAAAACGCGTTAAACTCAAAGGTGCTGTTTTGCTAAATAATCATTTTTCAAGCATTTTAGATCGTTGAAATCGTTCAAATAGATCGCAATATTAATAGAAACGAATAATAAAAATTTCGTCGTTTTTATTTTTACGCGTTAAAACGCGATTAAACTCAAAACGTGCTGTTTTGCTAAAATAATCATTTTCAAGTTTTAGATCGTTGAAATCATTCAAATAGAAGAATTATAAAAACGAATATTAATAAATTCGTCGTTTTATGCTGTTTTACGCGTTAAAACGCAGATTAAAGCTCAAACGTGCTGTTTTGCAAAATAATCATTTTCAAGCATTTTAGATCGTTGAAATCGTTCAAATAGACGCAATATTAATAAAACGAATAATAAAAATTTCGTCGTTTTATGCGTTTACGCGTTAAACGCGAATTAAACTCAAAACGTGCTGTTTTGCTAAAATAATCATTTTCAAGCATTTTAGATCGTTAAATCGTTCAAATAGAAGAAATATTAATAAAAACGAATAATAAAAAATTTGTCTTTTTTATGCTGTTTTACGCGTTAAAACGCGGATTAAAAGCTCAAAACGTGCTGTTTTGCTAAAATAATCATTTTCAAGCATTTTAGATCGTTGAAATCGTTCAAATAGACGCAAAATTTATAAAAACGAATAATAAAAATTTCGTCGTTTTTATGCTGTTTTACGCGTTAAAACACAGATTAAAGTCAAACGTGCTGTTTTGCTAAAATAATCATTTTCAAGCATTTTAGATCGTTGAAATCGTTCAAATAGAAGCTATATTAATAAAAACGAATAATAAAAATCGTCGTTTTATGCTGTTTTACGCGTTAAAACGCAGATTAAAAGCTCAAAACGTGCTTTTTTGCTACAATAATCATTTTCAAGCATTTTAGATCGTTCAAATCGTTCAAAAGACGCAATATTAATAGAAAACGAATAATAAAAATTCCCGTCGTTTTATGCTGTTTTACGCGTTAAAACGCGGATTAAAAGCTCAAACGTGCTGTTTTGCTAAAATAATCATTTTCAAGCATTTCAGATCGTTGAAATCGTTCAAATAGAAGCAATATTAATAAAAACGAATAATAACAAATTCGTCGTTTTATGCTGTTTTACGCGTTAAAACGCAGATTAAAGCTCAAAACGTGCTGTTTTGCTAAAATAATCATTTTCAAGCATTTTAGATCGTTGAAATCGTTCAAATAGACGCAATATTAATAAAAACAATAATAAAAATTTCGCGTTTTATGCTGTTTTACGCGTTAAAAGCAGATTAAGCTCAAAACGTGCTGTTTTGCTAAAATAATCATTTTCTAGCATTTTCGATCGTTGAAATCGTTCAAATAGAAGCAATATTAATAATAAACGAATAATAAAAATTCGTCGTTTTTATGCTGTTTTACGCGTTAAAACGCAGATTAAAGCTCAAAACGTGCTGTTTTGCTAAAATAATCATTTTCAAGCATTTTAGATCGTTGAAATCGTTCAAATAGACGCAATATTAATAAAAACGAATAATAAAAATTTCGTCTTTTTTATGCTGTTTTACGCTTTAAACCCAGATTAAAGCTCAAAACGTGCTGTTTTGCTAAAATAATCATTTTCAAGCATTTTAATCGTTGGAATCGTTCAAATAGACGCAATATTAATAAAAACGAATAATAAAAATTTTCGCTGTTTTAGGCTTTTACGCGTTAAAAACGCGGATTAACGCTTAAAATCTTTTATGCTAAAATAATCATTTTCCAGCATTTTAGATCGTTGAAGTCGTTCAAATAGCCCAAGATTAATAAAAACGAATAATAAAAATTTCGTCGTTTTTATGCTGTTTTACGCGTTAAAACGCAGATTAAAGCTCAAAACGTGCTGTTTTGCTAAAATAATCATTTTCAAGCATTTTTAGATCGTTGAAATCGTTCAAATAGACGCAATATTAATAAAACGAATTTTAAAAATTTCGTGTTTTATGCTTTACGCGTTAAAAGCAGATTAAAGCTCAAAACGTGCTGTTTTGCTAAAATAACATTTTCTAGCATTTTAGATCGTTGAAATCGTTCAAATAGAAGCAATATTAATAATAAACGAATAATAAAATTCGTCGTTTTATGCTGTTTTACGCGTTAAAACGCAGATTAAAACTCAAAACGTGCTGTTTTGCTAAAATAATCATTTTCAAGCATTTTAGATCGTTGAAATCGTTCAAATAGACGCAATTTTATAAAAACGAATTAGCGTAAAAATTTCGTGCTGCTGTTTTACGCGTTAAAACGCAGATTAAACTCAAACGTGCTGTTTTGCTAAAATAATCATTTTCTAGCATTTTAGATCGTTGAAATCGTTAAATAGAAGCAATATTAATAAAAACGAATAATAAAATTTCGTCGTTTTTATCTGTTTTACGCGTTAAAACGCAGATTAAAGCTAAAAACGTGCTGTTTTGCTAAAATAACATTTTAAGCATTTTAGATCGATGAAATCGATCAAATAGAACAATAATAAAACGAATAATAAAAACTTCGTCGTTTTTTTTGCTGTTTTATGCGTTAAAACGCAGATTAAAGCTCAAAACGTGCGTTTTGCTAAAATAAATCATTTTCAGCGTTTTAGATCGTTTAATCGTTCAAATAGACGCAATATTAAAAAACGAATAATAAAAATTTGTCGCTTTTAATGCTGTTTTACGCGTTAAAACGCAGATTAAAGCTCAAAACGTGCTGTTTTGCTAAAATAATCATTTTCAAGCATTTTAGATCGTTAAAATCGTTCAAATAGAAGCAATATTAATAAAACGAATAATAAAAATTTGTCGTTTTTATGCTGTTTTACGCGTTAAAACGCGGATTAAAGCTCAAAACGTGCTGTTTTGCTAAAATAATCATTTTCAAGCATTTTAGATCGTTGAAATCGTTCAAATAGACGCAAAATTTATAAAAACGAATAATAAAAATTTCGTCGTTTTATGCTGTTTTAAGCGTTAAAACGCAGTTTAAAAAGCTCAAAACGTGCTGTTTTGCTAAAATAATCATTTTCAAGCATTTTAGATCGTTGAAATCGTTCAAATAGAAGCAATATTAATAAAAAACGAATAATAAAAATTTCGTCGTTTTTATGCTGTTTTACGCGTTAAAACGCAGATTAAAAAGCTCAAAACGTGCTGTTTTGCGAAAATAATCATTTTCAAGCATTTTAGATCGTTGAAATCGTTCAAATATAAGCAATATTAATAAAAACGAATAATAAAATTCGTCGTTTTTATGCTGTTTTACGCGTTAAAACGCAGATTAAAGCTCAAAACGTGCTGTTTTGCTAAAATAATCATTTTCAAGCATTTTAGATCGTTGAAATCGTTCAAATAGACGCAATATTAATAAAAACGAATATTAAAAATTTCGTCGTTTTTATGCTGTTTTACGCGTTAAAACGCAGATTAAAAGCTCAAAATGTGCTGTTTTGCTAAAATAATCATTTTCAAGCATTGTAGATCGTTGAAATCGTTCAAATAGAAGCAATATTAATAAAAACAAATAATAAAAAATTGTCGTTTTATGCGATTTTACGCGTTAAAACTCAGATTAAAAGCTCAAAACGTGCTGTTTTGCTAAAATAATCATTTTCAAGCATTATAGATCGTTGAAATCGTTTAAATAGACGCAATATTAATAAAAACGAATAATAAAATTTCGTCGTTTTATGCTGTTTTACGCGTTAAAAACGCAGATTAAAGCTCAAAACGTGCTGTTTTGCTAAAATAATCATTTTCAAGCATTTTAGATCGTTGAAATCGTTCAAATAGAAGCAGTATTAATAAAAAACGAATAATAAAAATTCGTCGTTTTTATGCTGTTTACGAGTTAAAACGCGGATTAAAGCTCAAAACGTGCTGTTTTGCTAAAATAATCATTTTCAAGCATTTTAGATCGTTGGAATCGTTCAAATAGACGCAATATTAATAAAAACGAATAATAAAAATTTTCGTCTTTTTTAGGCTGTTTTACGCGTTAAACGCGGATTAACGCTCAAAACGTGCTGTTTTGCTAAAATAATCATTTTCAAGCATTTTAGATCGTTGAAATCGTTCAAATAGACGCAATATTAATAAAAACGAATAATAAAAATTTCGTCGTTTTTATGCTGTTTTACGCGTTAAAACGCAGTTTAAAAAGCTCAAAACGTGCTGTTTTGCTAAAATAATCATTTTCAAGCATTTTAGATCTTTGGGAAATCGTTCAAATAGAAGCAATATTAATAAAAACGAATAATAAAAAATTTCGTCTTTTTTATGCTGTTTTACCGTTAAAACGCGGATTAAAGCTCAAAACGTGCTGTTTTGCTAAAATAATCATTTTCAAGCATTTTAGATCGTTGAAATTGTTCAAATAGACGCAATATTAATAAAAACGAATAATAAAAATTTCGTCGTTTTATGCTGTTTTAACGCGTTAAAACGCAAATTAAAGCTAAAACGTTGTTTGAAATAACATTTTAAGATTTTAATTTGTCTTTTTAAAAAGCTTTAAAAAACGAATAAAAAAAAACTGTTTTTTATTTTTAGCTTAAAAGGGATTAAAGCAAATTTTTTCTAAATAAAAATTTAAATTTTAGATTTGAATTTTCAAAAACGCATTAAATAAAACGTTTTAAAAATTTCTTTTAGCGTTTTAACGTTAAAGTTCAAAAAAAATTTATAAAAAAAATAAAAATTTTCCTTTTTATTTTTGGAAACAAATAGCCCAAATTTAAAAAAATAATAATTTCCAATTTTAGTTTTAAAACGTTAAAAGAAAAATAAAAAAACTTTTTTAAAATAATTTTTAGCTTTTTAACTTAAAAATCGCCAATAAGCAAAATTTTTTTAAAGAATAATAATTTTTTTTATGTGTTTTCCCAAAAAAAAATTTAAAAAAAAATTTTTTTTTAAAATTTTTTTAAGCTTTTAAATCTTAATTCGTTGCTAAAAACCATTTAAAAAAAATATTAAAATTCAATTTTAATGCTGTTTAAAAAAAAAACAATAAAAAACTTTTTTTTTAACTTAAATTTAATAAATCTTCAAAAAAGCTTTAAAAAAAAAATAAAATTTTGGTTTTTATCTGTTTATGCGTTAAAAAAAAAAAATAAAAATCTTTTTTTAAAAAGTTTTTCGAAAGATTTAAATAAAAATTTTTTAATAAAAAAATTTTAAAATTTTGTCGTTAATTTTTAAAAGGATAAAAAAAAAAATAAAAATTTTGAAAATTTTTTACTTTTAAACTTAAAAGTTCAAAAGCCTTTATAAAAAAATTTTTAAATTTTTTTTGTTTACCGTTAAAAACGAAATTTAAAAATAAATTTTTTGCTAAAATAATCTTTAAAATTTAATGAATTTAAAAAAACATTTTAAAAAGATATAAATTTCGTGTTTAGAAAAAATAAAGTAAAATTTTTGTTTTAAAAATTTTCCAAAATTGAGTTTGAAACTAAATAAAATTTTAAATAAAATTAAAAATTCGATTTAATTCTTAATAAATATGATTAAAAAAAACGGCTTTTAAAAAATTATTTAAGCTTTTAGTTAAATTCAATAAGCTTAATAAATTTAAAAAAAATTTCTTTTATAAATGTTTAAAAAGCAATTAAACTAAAACCCTTTTCAAAAAATAATTTTTAAAAATTTTAAGTTAACCCAAATAGAAATTAAAAAAAAAAAAATTTTTATTTAAATTTGCTAAAGCAGTTTAAAAATAAAATTTTTTAAAATTTTTCCCAAATTTATTTAAAATTTTAAACGGAATTTAAAAAAAAAATAAAAAATTTGTCTTTTTAAATTTTTCGTTAAACGGATTAAATAAAAACCTTTTTTTAAATTTTAATTTTAATCGTTAAATCTCAAATAGAAAATTAAAAAAAATAAAAATTTTTTTTAAAATGTTTCCGTTAAAAAAAAATAAAAAGTTTTTTTTGTAAAATATTTTTCAATTTTAATTGAAATCGTCAAGAAGCAAATTATAAAAAAAATATAAAAATTTGTCTTTTATGCGGTTTTACGCGTTAAAACTCAGATTAAAGCTCAAAACGTGCTGTTTTGCTAAAATAATCTTTCAAGCATTATAGATCGTTGAAACGTTCAAATAGACGCAATATTAATAAAACGAATAATAAAAATTTGTCGTTTTATGTTTTACGCGTTAAAACGCAGATGAAAGCTCAAAACGTGCTGTTTTGCTTAAATAATCATTTTCAAGCATTTTAGATCGTTGAAATCGTTCAAATAGAAGCATATTAAAAAACGAATAATAAAAATTCGTCGTTTTTATGCTGTTTTACCCGTTAAAACGCAGATTAAAGCTCAAAACGTGCTGTTTTGTAAAAAGTCATTTTCAGCATTTTGATCGTTGAAATCGTTCAAATAGAATAACATTAATAAAAACGAATAATAAAAATTCGTCGTTTTATGCTGTTTTACGCAGTTAAAACGCAGATTAAAGCTCAAACGTGCTTTTGCACAAATAATCATTTTCAAGCATTTTAGATCGTGAAATCGTTCAAATAGACGCAATATTAATAAAAACGAATAAAAATTTCGTCGTTTTATGCTGTTTTACGCGTTAAAACGCAGATTAAGCCTCAAAACGTGCTGTTTTGCTAAAATAATCATTTTCGATTTTAGATCGTTAAAATCGTTCAAATAGAAGCAATATTAATAAAAACGAATAATAAAAATTTCGTCGTTTTTATGCTGTTTTACGCGTTAAAACGCAGATTAAAGCTCAAAACGTGCTGTTTTGCTAAAATAATCATTTTCAAGCATTTAGATCGTTGAAATCGTTCAAATAGACGCAATATTAATAAAAACGAATAATAAAAATTTCGTCGTTTTATGTGTTTTACGCGTTAAAACGCAGATTAATCTCAAAACGTGCTGTTTTGCTAAAATAATCATTTCAAGCATTTTAGATCGTTGAAATCGTTCAAATAGAAGCAATATTAATAAAAACGAATAATAAAAATGTCGTCGTTTTATGCTGTTTACGCGTTAAAACGCAGATTAAAGCTCAAAACGTGCTGTTTTGTTAAAATAATCATTTTCAAGCATTTTAGATCGTTGAAATCATTGAAATAGACGCAATATTAATAAAAACGAATAATAAAATTTCGTCGTTTTTATGCTGTTTTACGCGTTAAAACGCAGATTAAAGCTCAAAACGTGCTGTTTTGCTAAATTATCATTTTCAAGCATTTTAGATCGTTGAAATCGTTCAAATAGAAGCAATATTAATAAAAACGAATAATAAAAATTCGTCTTTTTTATGCTGTTTTACGAGTTAAAACGCGGTTTAAAAAGCTCAAAACGTGCTGTTTTGCTAAAATAATCATTTTCAAGCATTTTAGATCTTTGGGAATCGTTCAAATAGACGCAATATTAATAAAAACGAATAAAAAAATTTTCGTCGTTTTGAGGCTGTTTTACGCGTTAAAACGGGGATTAACGCTAAAACTTTCTGTTTTGCTAAAATAATCATTTTCAAGCATTTTAGATCGTTGAAATCGTTCAAATAGAAGCAATATTAATAAAAACGAATAATAAAAATTCGTCGTTTTTATGCTGTTTTACGCGTTAAAACGCGGATTAAAGCTCAAAACGTGCTGTTTTGCTAAAAATAATCTTTTTCAAGCATTTTAGATCGTTAAATCGTTCAAATAGACGCAATATTAATAAAAACGAATAATAAAATTTCGTCGTTTTATGCTGTTTTACGCGTTAAAAGCAGATTAAAGCTCAAAACGTGCTGTTTTGCTAAAATAATCATTTTCAAGCATTTTAGATCGTTGAAATCGTTCAAATAGAAGCAATTTAATAATAAACGAATAAAAAAAAAATTCGTCGTTTTTATGCTGTTTTACGCGTTAAAACGCAGATTAAACTCAAAACGTGCTGTTTTGCTAAAATAATCATTTTCAAGCATTTTAGATCGTTGAAGTCGTTCAAATAGAAGCAATATTAATAAAAACGAATAATAAAAATTTCGTTGTTTTATGCTTTTTTTACCCGTTAAAACGCGGATTAAAACTAAAAACGTGCTGTTTTGCTAAAAATAATCATTTTCAAGCATTTTTAGATCTTTGGGAATCGTTCAAATAGACGCAATATTAATAAAAACGAATAATAAAAATTTTCGTCGTTTGAGGCTGTTTACGCGTTAAAAGGGGGATTAACGCTTAAAACGTGCTGTTGGCTAAAATAATCATTTTCCAGCATTATAGATCGTTGAAATCGTTCAAATAGACGCAATATTAATAAAACGAATAATAAAAATTTCGTCGTTTTATGCTGTTTTACGCTTTAAAAACGCAGATTAAAGCTCAAAACGTGCTGTTTTGCTAAAATAATCATTTTCAAGCATTTTAGATCGTTGAAATCGTTCAAATAGACGCAATATTAATAAAAACGAATAAAAAAAATTTCGTCGTTTTATGCTGTTTTACGCTTTAAAAACGCAGTTTAAAAAGCTCAAAACGTGCTATTTTGCTAAAATAATCATTTTCAAGCATTTTAGATCGTTGAAATCGTTCAAATAGAAGCAATATTAATAAAAAAACGAATAATAAAAATTCGTCTTTTTTATGCTGTTTTACGCGTTAAAACGCAGATTAAAGCTCAAAACGTGTTTTTTAAAATAGTCATTTTCAAGCATTTTAGATCGTTGAAATCGTTCAAATAGACGCAATATTAATAAAACGAATAATAAAAAAATCGTCGTTTTATGCTGTTTTAGCGTTAAAACGCAGATTAAAGCTCAAAACGTGCTGTTTTGCTAAAATAATATTTTTAAGCATTTTAGATCGTTGAAGTCTTCAATAGAAGCAATATTAAAAAAAACGAATAATAAAAATTTCGTTGTTTTTATGCTGTTTACCCTTAAACGCAGATTAAAGCTCAAAAGGGCTGTTTTGCTAAAAATAATCATTTTCAAGCATTTTAGATCGTTAAAATCGTTCAAATAGAGCAATATTAATAAAAACGAATAATAAAAAAATGTCGTTTTATCCTGTTTTATGCGTTAAAACGCGGAATTAAACTCAAAGGTGCTGTTTTGCAAAATAATCATTTTCAAGCTTTTTAGATCGTTGAAATCGTTCAAATAGAGCAATATTAATAAAACGAATAAAAAATTTCGTCGTTTTTCGTTTTACGCGTTAAAACCAGATTAAAGCTCAAAACGTGCTGTTTTGCTAAAATAATCTTTTTCAGCATTTAGATCGTTAAATCGTTCAAATAGAGCAATATTAATAAAAACGAATAATAAAAATTTGTCGTTTTTATGCTGTTTTACGCGTTAAAACGCAGATTAAAGCTAAAAAGTGCTGTTTTGCAAAATAATCATTTTCAAGCATTTTAGATCGTTGAAATCGTTTAAATAGAAGCAATATTAATAAAACAATAATAAAAATTCGTCGTTTTTATGCGGTTTTACGGTTAAAACCGGTTTAAAAAGCTCAAACGTGCTTTTTTTGCTAAAATAATCATTTTCAAGCATTTTAGATCTTTGGGAAATCGTTCAAATAGACGCAATATTAATAAAAACGAATAAAAAAAATTTTTCGTCTTTTTTAGGCTGTTTTACGCGTTAAAACGGTTTAAAAAGTTTAAAACGTGCTGTTTTGCTAAAATAATCTTTTTTCAAGCATTTTAGATCGTTGAAATCGTTAAATAAAAGCAATATTAATAAAAACGAATAATAAAACTGTCGTTTTATGCTGTTTTACGGTTAAAACGCGGTTTAAAAAGCTCAAACGTGCTGTTTTGCTAAAATAATCTTTTTCAAGCATTTTAGATCTTTGGGAAATCGTTCAAATAGACGCAATATTAATAAAAACGAATAAAAAAAATTTCGTCCTTTTTAGGCTGTTTTACGCGTTAAAACGGGATTAAGCTAAAACGTGCTGTTTGCTAAAATAATCTTTTTCCCAAGCATTTTGATCGTTGAAATCGTTCAAATAGAAGCAATATTAATAAAAACGAATAATAAAAATTCGTCGTTTTATGCTGTTTTAGCGTTAAAACGCGATTAAAGCTCAAAACGTGCTGTTTTGCTAAAATAATCATTTTCAAGCATTTTAGATCGTTGAAATTGTTCAAATAGACGCAATTTTAAATTAAAAAACGAATAATAAAAATTTCGCCCTTTTTATGCTGTTTTACGCGTTAAAACGCAGATTAAAGCTCAAAACGTGTTTTTTGCTAAAATAATCATTTTCAAGCATTTTAGATCGTTGAAATCGTTCAAATAGAAGCAATATTAATAAAAACGAATAAAAAAAAAATTCGTCGTTTTATGCTGTTTTAGCGTTAAACGCGGATTAAAAGCTCAAAACGTGCTGTTTTGCTAAAAATAATCATTTCGGCATTTTAGATCGTTAAAATTTGTTCAAATAGACGCAATATTAATAAAAACGAATAATAAAAATTCGTCGTTTTATGCTGTTTACGCGTTAAAAGCAGATTAAAGCTCAAAACGTGCTGTTTTGCTAAAATAATCATTTTCAAGCATTTTAGATCGTTGAAATCGTTCAAATAGAAGCAATATTAATAAAAACGAATAATAAAAAAATTTTCCGTTTTATGCTGTTTTACGCGTTAAAACGCAGATTAAAGCTCAAAACGTGCTGTTTTGCTAAAAAAATCATTTTCAGCATTTTAGATCGTTGAAATCGTTCAAATAGACGCAATATTAAAAAAAAACGAATAAAAAAAAATTTCGTCGTTTTATGCTGTTTTACGCGTTAAAACGCAGATTAAAAGCTCAAAACGTGCTGTTTTGCTAAAATAATCATTTTCAAGCATTTTAGACCCGTTGAAATGGTTCAAATAGAAGCAATATTAATAAAAACGAATAATAAAAATTCGTCTTTTTTATGCTGTTTTACCCGTTAAAACGCAGATTAAAGCTCAAAACGTGCTGTTTTGCTAAAAAAATCATTTTCAAGCATTTTAGATCCTTGAAATCGTTCAAATAGACGCAATATTAATAAAAACGAATAATAAAAATTTCGTCGTTTTATGCTGTTTTACGCGTTAAAACGCAGATTAAACTAAAAAACGTGCTTTTTTCAAAAAAATTTTTA
>NW_027046715.1:0-21626 GCF_025399875.1 Dalotia coriaria | reverse complement strand
TCGTTTTATAGCTGTTTTACGCTGCTAAACGCAGATTAAAGCTCAAAACGTGCCGTTTTGCTAAAATACATTTTCAAGCATTTTAATCGTTGAAATCAGCTCAAACAGACGCAATATTAATAAAAACGAATAAAAAAAAAAATTTCGTCGTTTTATGCTGTTTTACGCGTTAAAACGCAGATTAAAGCCCAAACGTGCTGTTTTGCTAAAATAAGTATTTTCGGGCATTTTAGGATCGTTGAAAATCGTTTAAATAGAAGTAATATTAATAAAAATCTAATAATAAAAATTCGCCATTTTGCTGTTTTACGCGTTAAAACGCATATTAAAGCTCAAAACGTGCTGTTTTGCTAAAATAAGCATTTTCAAGCATTTTGTGATCGCTGAAATCGTTCAAATAGACGCACATTAATAAAAACGAATAAAATTTTGCCGTTTTATGCTGTTTTACGCGTTAAAACGCAGATTAAAGCTCAAACGTGCTGAGCCTTGCTAAAATAAGCATTTTCAAGCATTTTAGATCGTTGAAATCGGCTAAATAGACGCAATATTAATAAAAAAAAACGAATAATAAAAATTTCGTCGTTTTATGCTGTTTTACGCGTTAAAACGCGCAGATTAAAGCTCAAATGTGCTGTTTTGTTAAAATAAGCATTTTCAAGCATTTTTAGATCGCTGAAATCGTTCAAATATCGCGCAATATTAATAAAAAAAACGAATAATAAAAATTTCTGTCGTTTTATGCTGTTTCGCGTTAAAACGCAGATTATAGCTCAAAACGTGCTGTTTTGCTAAAAATAAGCATTTTCAAGCATTTTAGATCGTTGAAATCGTTCAAATAGAAGCAATATTAATAAAAACGAATAATAAAAAATCTGTCGTTTTTATGCTGTTTTACGCGTTAAACGCAGGATTAAAGCTCAAAACGTGCTGTTTTGCTAAAATAAACATTTTCGCCATTTCAGATCCCGTTTTAAACGGCCACGTTCAACGTTTTACGTCTACGTTAAAAACGCTGATTAAAAGCCTGTATGTTTTGCTAAAATAAGCATTTCAAGCATTTGATCGTTGAAACGTTCAAATAGACGCAATATGAATAAACGAATAATAAAAAAATTCGTCGTTTTATGCTGTTTTACGCGTTAAAAATCGCAGATTGCGCCTTCAAAAAACGTGCTGTTTTGCTGCACAAGCATTTTCGCTACATTTTTTTGTATCGCTGGAAATCGTTCAACAGACGCAATATTAATAAAAACGAATAATAAAAATTCGTCGTTTTATGCTGTTTACGCGCTAAAAACGCAGATTAAAAGCTCAAACGCTGTTTTGCTGTACAAGTATTTTCAAGCATTTTAGATCGTTGAAATCGTTCAAATAGAAGCAATATTAATAAAAACGAATGTAATAAGTACCGGTCGTTTTATAAGCGGTTTACGCGTTAAACGCAGTATTGCCCAAACGTGCTGTTTTGCTAAAATAAGCATTTTCAAGCATTTTAGATCGCCGAAATTGTTCAAATAGAAGCAATATTAATAAAAACGAATAATAAAAATCTGTCGTTTTATGTTGTTTTACGTTAAAACGCAGATTAAAGCTCAAAACGCGCTGTTTTGCTAAAATACATTTTCAAGCATTTTAGATCGTTAAATCGTTCAACAGACGCAATATTAATAAAAAAAACGAATAATAAAAATTTTGCTCGTTTTTATGTTGTTTTACGCGTTAAAACGTGCGATTAAAAGCTCGAAACGCGCTGCTCATTAAAATAAGCATTTTCTTGCTACTTTAGATCGTTGAAATCGTTCAAATAGGCTAATTAATAAAACGAATACTGTGTAATCTGTCGTTTTGAGTGTTGTTTTACGCGTTAAACGCAGATTAAAGCTCAATCAGTTGTTCTTTTGCAAAATAAGTATTTTCAAGCATTTTAGATAGCTGAAATCGTTCAAAGAGACGCAATAAAAATAAAACGAATAATAAAAATTCGTCGTTTTATGCTGTTTTACGCGTTAAAACGTTATGAATAAAGCCCAAACGTGCTGTTTCCTTTTGGCTTAAACAAGCATTTCAAGCATTTTGTATCGTTGAAATTCGTTCAACAGACGCACATTAATAAAAACGAATAATAAAATTCCGTCGTTTTATGCTGTTTTACGCGTTAAAACGCACGATTAAAAGCCTCACTAACGTGCTGTTTTGCTAAAAATAAGCATTTTCAAGCATTTTAGATCGCCGGAAACGTTTTTAAATAGAAGCACACAAAAACGAATAATACAAAAATTCGTCATTTTATGCTGTTTTACGCGTTAAAACGCATATTAAAGCCCAAAAACGTGCTGTTTTGCTAAAAATAAGCATTTTCAAGCATTTTAGATCGTTGAAATCGTCCAAACAGACGCACATTAACAAAAACGAATAATAAAAATTTTGCCGTTTTTATGCTGTTTTACGCGTTAAAACGCAGAATAAAGCTCAAAACGTGCTGTTTGCTAAAAAATGCTATTTTCAAGCATTTTGATCGTTGAACCGTTCAAATAGACGCGCAATATTAATAAAAACGAATAATAAAAATTCGTCGTTTTTATAAAGGTTTTACGCGTTAAACGCAGATTAAAGCTCAAAACGTGCTGTTTTAAGGTGCCAAGCAATTCCAAAGCATTTTAGATCGTTGAAATCGTTCAAACAGACGCAATATTAATAAAACGAATAATGTGTAAATTCGTCGTTTTTATGCTGTTTTACGCGTTAAAACGCAGATTAAAGCTCAAAACGCTGTTTTGCTGTACAGCATTTTCAAGCATTTTAGATCGTTGAAATCGTTCCAACAGACGCACATTAATAAAAACGACAATAAAAATCTGTCGTTTTTATGCTGTTTTACGCGTTAAAAACGCAGACAAAAGCTCAAACGTGCTGTTTTGCTAAATAAGCATTTTCGCTACTTTGTATCGCTTGAAATCGTCTTCGGGGCCGAAGTTAGTTACTTAATAAAAAACGAATAATAAAAAATTTGCCGTTTTATGCTGTTTTACGCAAGTTAAAACGCATTGTAAAGCTCAAAACGTGCTGTTTTTGCTTAAAATAAGCATTTTCAAGCATTTTAGATCGCTGAAATCGTTTAAATAGAAGCAATATTAATAGAAAACAACAAATAAAAATCTGTCATTTTATGCTGTTTTACGCGTTGCTAAACGCAGATTAAAGCCTTCAAAACGTGCTGTTTTGCTAAAATAAGCATTTTGCGGCATTTCAGATCGCTGAAATCGTTCAAATAATAAATATTAACAAAAAAAACGAATAATAAAAATTTCCGTCGTTTTATAAGGCGTTTTACGCGTTAAACGCAGAATAAAGCTCAAAACGTGCTGTTTTGCTAAAATAAGCATTTTCAAGCATTTTAGATCGCTGGAAATCGCCTCAAATAGAAGCAATATTAATAAAATCGAATAATAAAGCGTAAATTCGTCGTTTTATAAGCGTTTTACGTTAAACGCAGATTAAAGCTCAAAATCGCGCTGTTTTGCTAAAATACGCATTTTCAAGCATTTTAGATCGTTGAAATCGTTCAAATAGACGTGCAATATTAATAAAAACGGCGAATAATAAAAATTTCTGTCGTTTTATGTTGTTTTACGCGTTAAACGCAGATTAAAGCCCTCAAATGTGCTGTTTTGCTAAAATAAGCATTTCAAGCATTTTAGGATCGTTGAAATCGTTCAAATAGAAGCAATATTAATAAAACGAATAATAAAAATGTTTTATGCTGTTTTACGCGTTAAACGGTGATTAAAGCTCGCGCTGTTTTGCTAAAATAAGCATTTTCAAGCATTTTAGATCGTTGAAATCGTTCAAATAGAGACGCAATATTAATAAAAACAATAATAAAAAAATTTCGCCTGCTTTTGCATGGTTTTACGCGTTAAAACGCGTGATTAAAGCTCAAAACGTGCTGTTTGCCAAAACGCTTATTTTCAAGCATTTTAGATCGTTGAAATCGTTCAACAGACGAATATTAATAAAAACGAATAATAAAAATTTCGTCGTTTTATGCCGTTTTACGCGTTAAACGTGATTGTCAAAACGTGCTGTTTTGCTGTACTGGGCATTTTCAAGCATTTTAGATCGCTGAAACGCTCAAATAGAAGCTACTATTAATAAAACGAATAATAAAAATTCGTCGTTTTGCGCCGTTTTGATGCGTTAAAACGCAGATTAAAAGCTCAAACGCTGTTTTGCTAAAATGTAAGCATTTTCAAGCATTTTAGATCGTTGAAATTGTTCAAATAGACGCAGTATTAATAAAAAACGAATAATAAAAATTTCGTCGTTTGTATGCTGTTTTACGCGTTAAACGCCGACCAAAGCTCAAAACGTGCTGTTTTGCTAAAAATAAGCATTTTCAAGCATTTTAGATCGTTGAACCGTTCAAATAGACGCAATATTAATAAAAACGAATAATAAAAATTTGCCGTTTTATGTTGCTTTACGCGTTAAAACGCAGATGAAAGCTCAAAACGCTGTTTTGCTAAAATAAGCATTTTCAAGCATTTTAGACTGCTGGAAATCGTTCAAATAGATGCACATTAATAAAACGAATAATAAAAATTTCGCCGTTTTATGCTGTTTTACGCTAAAACGCAGATTAAAGCTCAAACGCGCTGTTTTTGCTGCTAAAATAAGCATTTTCAAGCATTTTAGATCGCTGAAATCGTTCAAATAGAAGTACATAATAAAAACGAATAATAAAAAATTCGTCGTTTTATAAGGTTTTACGCGTTAAAACGCAGGATTAAAGCTCAAAACGTGCTGTTTTGCTAAAATAAGCATTTTCAAGCATTTTAGATCGTTGAAATTGTTCAAATAGACGCAGTATTAATAATAAACGAATAATAAAATTTCGGTCGTTTGTATGCTGGGTTTTACGCGTTAAAACGCTGATTGTGCTTCAAACGTGCTGTTTGCTAAAATAAACATTTTCAAGCATTTTAGATCGTTGAAATCGTTCAACAGACGCAATATGAATAAAGAACGAATAATAAAAATTCGTCAAGTTTTATGCTGTTTTACGCGTTGTAAAACGCAGATAAAGCTCAAAACGTGCTGTTTTGCTAAAATAAGTACTTCAAGCATTTTAGATCAAGCTGGAAATCGTTCAAAACAGACGCAATATTAATAAAAAACGAATAATAAAAATTCGTCGTTTTATGCTGTTTTACGCGTTAAACGCAGATTGCAAAGCTCAAAACGTGCTGGGTTTTGCTAAAATAAGCATTTTCAAAGACGATCAAGCTGGAAATCGTTCAAATAGAAGTAATATTAATAAAAACGAATAATGTAATTCGTCGTTTTTATGTTGTTTACGCGTTAAAACGCAGATTAAAGCTCAAACGTGCTGTTTTGCTAAAATAAGCATTTTCTAAGCATTTTAGATCGTTGAAATCGTTCAACAGAAGCTAAATATTAATAAAAACGAATAATAAAAATTCGTCGTTTTTATACGTTTCGGCGCGTTAAAAACGCGTGATTAAAGCTCAAAACGCGCTGTTTTGCTAAAATAAGCATTTTCAAGCATTTGTGATCGTTGAAATCGTTCAAATAGAAAGCAATATTAATAAAAAACGAATAATAAAAAATTCGTCGCTTTATGTTGTTTTACGCGTTAAAACGCAGATTAAAGCCAAAAACGTGCTGTTTTGCTAAAATAAGCATTTTCAAGCATTTTAGATCGTTGAAATCGTTCAAATAGACGCACATTAATAAAACGAATAATAAAATTTCGTCGTTTTTATGCTGTTTACGCGTTAAAACGCAGATTAAATTTCAAAAACGTGCTGTTTTTGCTAAAATAAGCATTTTCAAGCATTTTAGGATCGTTGAAATCGTTCAAATAAAGCAATATTACTAAAAACGAATAATAAAAATTCGTCGTTTTATGTTGTTTTACGCGTTAAAACGCGATTAAAGCTCAAATCGTGCCGCTTTTGCTAAAATAAGCGATTTTCAAGCATTTTAGATAGCTGAAATCGTTCAAATAGACGCAAATAAAAATAAAAACGAATAAAAATTTCGTCGTTTTATGTTGTTTTACGCGTTAAACGCAGAATAAAGCTCAAACGTGCTGTTTTGCTAAAAATAAGCATTTTCGCGCTACTTTTAGGAATCGTTAAAACGTTCGCCACGCACATTAATAAAACGAATAATAAAAAATTTCGTCGTTTTATGCTGTTTTACGCGTTAAAACACAGATTAAAGCTCAAAACGTGCCGTTTTGCTAAAATAAGCATTTTCAAGCATTTTAGGATCGTTGAAATCGTTTAAATAGAAGCAATATTAATAAAAACGAATAATACAAATTCGTCATTTTTATGCTATTTTACGCGTTAAAACGCATAATAAAGCTCAAAAACGTGCCGTTTTGCTATAATAAGCATTTTCAAGCATTTAGATCGTTGAAACGTTCAAATAGACGCAATATTAATAAAAACGAATAATAAAATTTTGTCGTTTTATGCTGTTTTACGCGTTAAAATGCGAATAAAGCTCTCAAACGCGCTGCTGTTTTGCTAAAATAAGTATTTTCAAGCATTTTGATCGTTGGAAATCGTTCAAATAATAGACGCAATAATATTAATAAAAACGAATAATAAAAAAATCGTCGCTTTATGCTGTTTTACGCGTTAAACGCAGATTAAAGCTCAAAACGCTGTTTTGCTAAAATAAGCAATTCCAAGCATTTTAGATCGTTGAAATCGTTCAAATAGACGCGCAATATTAATAAAAACGAATAATAAAAATTCGTCGTTTTATGCTGTTTTACGCGCAAAACGCAGATTAAAGCTCAAAACGTGCTGTTTTGCTAAAATAGGTACTTTCAAGCATTTTAGATCGTTGAAATCGTCTAAATAGACGCAATATTAATAAAAACGAATAATGTAAAATTCGTCGTTTTGTATGCTGTTTTACGCGTTACAAAACGCAGATTAAAGCTCAAAACGTGCTGTTTTGCTAAAATAAGCATTTTCGCGCATTTTGTGATCAGTTAAAATCGTTCAAATAGAAGCAATATTAATAAAAACTAATAATGGCAAAATTTCCGTCGTTTTTATGCTGTTTTTACGCGTTGGTAAACGCAGATTAAAGCTCAAACGCTGTTTTGCTAAAATAAGCATTTTCAAGCATTTTGTGATCGCTGAACCGTTTAAATAGAAGCAATATTAATAGAAAACGAATAATAAAAATCTGCCATTTTTATGCTGCTTTACGCGTTAAAACGCAGATTAAAGCTCAAAAAACGTGCTGTTTTGCTGCTAAAAATAAGCATTTTCAGGCATTTTAGATCGCTGGAAATCGTTCAAATAGACGCAATATTAATAAAAAAAAAAACGAATAATAAAAATTTCGTCGTTTTATGCTGTTTTACGCGTTAAAACGCAGAATAAAGCTCAAAACGTGCTGTTTTGCTAAAATAAGCATTTTCAAGCATTTTAGATCGCTGGAAACGTTCAAATATGTTTTTACCATTAATAAAATCGAATAATAAAATTCGTCAGTTTATATAAGTACAATTTTACGTTAAAACGCAGATTAAAGCTCAAACGTGCTGTTTTGCTAAAATAAGCATTTTCAAGCATTTTAGACGTTGAAATCGTTCAAATAGACGCATATTAATAAAAACGAACAATAAAAAATTTCGTCGTTTTATGCTGTTTTACGCGCTAAAACGCAGATTAAAGCTCAAAACGTGCTGTTTTGCTGCTAAATAAGCATTTTCAAGCATTTTAGATCGTTGAAATCGTCTTCAAATAGAAGCACATAATAAAAACGAATAATAAAAATTCGTCGTTTTATGCTGCCTTTACGCGTTAAAACGCAGATTAAAGCCTTCAAAACGCGCTGTTTTGCTAAAAATAGCAATGCAAGCATTTAGATCGTTGAAATTGTTCAAATAGACGCAGTATTAATAATAAACGAATAATAAAAATTTCGTCGTTTGTATAAGCTGTTTTACGCGTTAAAACGCTGATTAAAGCTCAAAACGTGCTGTTTTGCTAAAATAAAACATTTTCAAGCATTTTAGATCGTTGAAACCAAAATAGACGCGCAATATGAATAAAGAACGAATAATAAAAATTCGTAATTTTATGCTGGTTTTTACGCGTTAAAACGCAGATTAAAGCTCAAAACGTGCTGGTTTTGCTGTGTCAAAGCATTTTCAAGCATTTTAGATCGCTGAAATCGTTCAAACAGACGCGCAATATTAAATAAAAAAAACGAATAATAAAAAATTGCCGTTTTATGCTGTTTTACGCGTTAAAACGCAGATTAAAGCTCAAAACGTGCTGTTTTGCTAAAGGTTACCAAGCATTTTAGATCACAAAACCCGCCCAAATAGAAGCTAAGACAATAAAAACGAATAATAAAAAATTCGTCGTTTTATGCTGTTTTACGCGTTAAAACGCGACAAAGCTCAAACGTGCTGTTTTATAAAATAAGCATTTTTCAAGCATTTTAGATCGTTGGTAAAATCAAACAAAATAGAAGCAATATTAATAAAAACGAATAATAGTGTAAATCTTGTCGTTTTATGCTGTTTTACGCGTTAAACGTAGATTAAAGCCTTCAAAAACGTGCTGTTTTGCTAAAATACATTTTCTCAAGCATTTTAGATCACCGTTGAAACCGTTCAAATAGACGCAATATTAATAAATAAAGCGAATAATAAAAATTCTCTGCCGTTTTATGCTGTTTTACGCGTTAAACGCAGGATTAAAGCTCAAAAACGTGCTTGCTCAAGCAAATAAGCATTTTCAAGATTTTAGTTCGTCGAAATCGTTCAAATAGAAGTAATATTAATAAAAACGAATAATAAAAATTCGCCGTTTTATGTTGCTTGATGTTAAAACTTGTGACAGCTCAAATCGTGCTGTTTTGCTAAGTTAAAATAAGCATTTTCAAGCATTTTAGATCATTGAAATCGTTCAAATAGATTTCGAATAAAATAAAAACGAATAATAAAAATCCTGGTGCTGCCTTACGCGTTAAACGCAGAATAAAGCTCAAAACGTGCTGTTTTGCTAAAATAAGCATTTTCAAGCATTTTTAGACGTTGAAATCGTTCAAATAGGACGCAATATTAATAAAAACGAATAATAAAAATTTCTGCCGTTTTATGCTGTTTTACGTTAAATCGCAGATTAAAGCTCAAACGTGCCGTTTACTAAAATAAGCATTTTCAAGCATTTTAGATCGTTGAAATCGCTCTTAAATAGAAGCAAATATTAATAAAACGAATAATAAAATTCGTCATTTTTATGCTGTTTACGCGTTAAAACGCATTAAAAGCTCAAACGTGCTGGTTTTGCTAAAATAAGCATTTTCAAGCATTTTTTTAGATCGTTGAAACGTGTTCAAATAGACGCAAATATTAATAAAAACGAATAATAAAATTCGTCAGCTTTATGCTGTTTTACGCGTTAAAACGCAGAATAAACAAAACGTGCTACTAAGGTTTTGCTAAAATAAGCATTTCAAGCATTTTTGACGCTTGAAATCGTTCAAATAGACGCAATATTAATAAAAACGAATAATAAAAATTCGTCGTTTTTATGCTGTTTTTACGCGTTAAACGCAGATTAAAGCTCAAAACGTGCTGTTTTGCTAAAATAAGCAATCTACCATTTTAGATCGTTGAAATCGTTCAAATAGACGCAATATTAATAAAAAACGAATATCGTACCCGTCGTTTTATGCTGTTTTACGCGTTAAAACGGTGATTAAAGCTCAAATCGTGCTGTTTTGCTAAGGCAAAATAAGCATTTCAAGCATTTTAGATCGTTGAAATCGTTCAAATAGAAGCATAATAATAAAACGAATAATAAAAATTCGTCGTTTTTATGCTGTTTCACGCAAGAAACGCAGATTACTCAAAAACGCTGTTTTGCTAAAACAAGCATTTTCAAGCATTTGTAGATCGTTGAAATCGTTCAAATAGACGCAATATTAATAAAAAACGAATAATAAAAAATTCCGTCGTTTTTATGCTGTTTTACGCGTTAAAACGCAGATTAAAAGCTCAAAACGTGCTGTTTTGCTGTGTCAAGCATTTTCGCTATTTTAGATCGTTGAAATCGTTCAAATAGACGCAATATTAACAAAAACGAATAATAAAAATTTCGTCGTTTTTATGCTGTTTACGTTAAAATCGCAGATTAAAAGCTCAAAACGTGCTGTTTAGCTAAAAATAAGCATTTTCGCCATTTTAGATCGTTGAAATCGTTTAAATAGAAGCAAATATTAATAAAAAACGAATAATAAAATTCGTCATTTTTATGCTGTTTTACGCGTTAAACGCATATTAAAGCTCAAAACGTGCTGTTTTGCTGCTAAAATAAGCATTTTCAAGCATTTTAGATCGCTGGAAATCGTTCAAATAGACGCAATATTAATAAAAAACGAATAATAAAAATTTCGTCGTTTTTATGCTGTTTTACGCGTTAAAAACGCAGAATAAAGCTCAAAACGTGCTGTTTTGCTAAAATAAGCATTTCAAGCATTTTGATCGTTGAAATCAACTAAAATAGACGCAATATATTAATAAAAAACGAATACAAAAAATTCGTCGTTTTTATGTTGTTTTACGCGTTAAAAACGCAGATTAAAAGCTCAAAAACGCTGTTTTGCTGCTAAAAATAAGCACCCAAGCATTTAGATCGTTGAAATCGTTCAAATAGACGCAATATTAATGTAAAAAAAACGAATAATAAAGCAACGTCGCCAGTTTATGCTGTTTTACGCGTTAAAACGGTGATTAAAAGCTCAAAACGTGCTGTTTTGCTAAAATAAGCATTTTCAAGCATTTTAGACGTTGAAATCGTCTTCAAATAGAAGCAATAATAATAATAAAAAACGAATAATAAAAATTCGTCGTTTTATATAGTTTACGCGTTAAAAACGCAGATTAAACCTTCAAACGTGCCGTTTTGCTAAAATAAGCATTTTCAAGCATTTGAAATCGTTCAGCGACGCGAAATAATAAAACGAATAATAAAAAATTCTCCGTCGTTTTTATGCTGTTTTTACGCGTTAAAAACGCAGATTAAAGCCTCAAAATCTGTTTTGCTAAAATAAGCATTTTCATGCATTTTAGATCGTTGAAATCGTCTTCAAATAGAAGCAATATTAATAAAAAACGAATAATAAAAAATTTGTCGTTTTATGCTGTTTTACGCGTTAAACGCAGATTAAAGCTCAAACGTGCTGTTTTGCTGCTAAAATAAGCATTTTCTTAAGCATTTTAGATCGTTGGAAATCGTTCAAATAGACGCAATAAAAAATAAAAACGAATAATAAAAAAATTTCGACGTTTTTTATGCTGCTTTACGTTAAAACGCGCAGAATGAAGCCTCAAAAACGTGCTGTTTGCTAAAATAAGCATTTTCAAGCATTTTAGATCGATGAAATCGTTCAAATAGACGCAATAATATTAATGTAAAAAACGAATAATAAAATTTCGTCGTTTTATGCTGTTTTACGCGTTAAAACGCAGATTAAAAGCTCAAAACGTGCTGTTTTGCTAAAATAAGCATTTTCTAAGCATTTAGATCGTTGGAAATCGTTCAAATAGAAGCAATATTAAGAAAAACGAATAATAAAAAATTCGTCGTTTTTATGTTGTTTTACGCTTTAAAACGCAGATTAAAAGCTCAAACGTGCTGTTTTGCTAAAATAAGCATTTTCAAGCATTTTAGATCGTTGAACCGTTCAAATAGACGCAATATTAATAATAAAAAACGAATAATAAAAATTTCGTCGTTTTTATGTTGTTTTACGCGTTAAAACGCTGATTAAAGCTCAAACGTGCTGTTTTGCTAAAATAGGCATTTTCAAGCATTTTAGATCGTTGTCGTTCAAATAGACGCAATATTAATAAAAAACGAATAATAAAAAAAATTCGTCGTTTTATGCTGTTTTTACGCGTTAAAAACGCAGATTAAAGCTCAAACGTGCTCTTTGCTAAAATAAGGCTTTCAAGATTTTAGATCGCTTGAAATCGTCTCAAATAGAAGCAATATTAATAAAAAAACGAATAATAAAAATTCTCGTCGTTTTATGCTGTTTACGCGTTAAAACGCAGATTAAAGCCTCAAAACGTGCTGTTTTGCTGTACAATAAGTATTTTCAAGCATTTTAGATCGTTGAAATCGTTTAAATAGAAGCACATAATAAAAAAACGAATAATAAAAAATTCAAATATTTTTATAAGGCTGTTTTACGCGTTAAACGCAGATTAAAAGCTCAAAACGTGCTGTTTTGCTAAAATAAGCATTTTCAAGCATTTTAGATCGTTGAAATCGTTCAAATAGACGCACATTAATAAAACGAATAACAATAAAATTCCTGTCGTTTTATAAGTTGCTTCTACGTGTTAAACGCAGAATAAAGCCCAAAACGTGCTGTTTTGCTACTAAGCATTTTCTTAAGCATTTTAGACGTTGAAATCGTTCAAATAGAAGCATTATTAATAAAACGAATACAAAAAATTGCCGCTTTGTGTTGTTTTACGCTGCTAAAACGCAGATTAAAGTTCTCAAAACGTGCTGCTGTTTGCTAGAATAAGCATTTTCAAGCATTTTAGATCGTTGAAATCGTTCAACAGACGCACATTAATAAAACGAATAATGTAACAACAAATCTGTCGTTTTATGCTGTTTTACGCGTTAAAACGCAGATTAAAGCTCAAAAACGCGCTGTTTCGCTAAAAATACGCCTTTTTCAAGCATTTTAGATCGTTGAAATCGTTCAAATAGAAGCTAATATTAATAAAACGAATAATAGGTACCTCGTCGTTTTTATGCTGTTTACGCTTTAAAACGCAGATTAAAGCTCAAAACGTGCTGTTTTGCTAAAACAAGCATTTTCAAGCATTTTGATCGTTGAAATCGTTCAAATAGACGCACATAATAAAAACGAATAATAAAAATCTGTCGTTTTTATGCTGTTTTACGCGTTAAAACACAGATTAAAAGCTCAAAACGTGCTGTTTTGCTAAAATAAGCAATTCCAAGCATTTTAGATCGTTGGAAATCGTTCACAAATAGACGCAATATTAATAAAAACGAATAATAAAAATCTGTCGTTTCTTATGCTGCTCTTACGCCGTTAAACGCAGATTGAACAAAATTGTTTTCAGCAAATGCTGATTTCAAGCATTTTAGATCGATGATATCGTTCAAATAGAAGCAATACAATAAAAAAACGAATAATAAAAATCGTCGTTTTTATGCTGTTTCTACGCGTTAAACGCAGATTAAAGCTCAAAACGTGCTGTTTTTGCTAAAACAGCTACGCCGCGCTACTTATCGCCGGAAATCTGCCCAAATAGACGCAATATTAATAAAAACGAATAATAAAATTCTGTCGTTTTATGTTCATGCCGAACGCGGACAAATTAAAACGCTGTTTTGTTAAATAAGCATTTTCTGGCGCATTTTAGGGGATCGTTGAAACGTTCAAACAGGGTTTAACCAATGGCGCGTCCAGTCGTTTTGCTGCCGCACGTGATTTAGTGCTCCCAAAACGCCACCAAAATACTTTCGCTATTTTTAGACTTTAACGTTCAATGATGCAACAAAAAACGAATAACAGTACTGTCGTTTTGGCGTTTGATTTACGCGCAAGAACAGTTTCAAAACGTACGTTTGCCAAAATGCTGATGCTATTTGACGTTTTAAAACGTCTCAAACGACGCACGGCGCCACAAAACACAAAAATTCTCGCCCGTTTCTACGCGTCATGCCAAAACGCGATCAAAGCCCAAAACGCCAGCCAAGCCAAACAAGCATTTTTCGCATTTTAGATCGTTTGGAAACGTCCAAACAGGCTAACAATAAAGTTCAACAAAAAATTCGCCGTAAAGTTTTATGCCGTTTACGCTTAAAACGACAAAGCTTCCCAAAACGCCGTTTCTGCCAAAACGCATTTTCGCCATTTTGACTGCTGAAAACGTTCAAATGACGCACCTGTAATAAAACAATGCCCCGTCGCCCATGCCTTTTGCATGCCAAACGCATTTGCGCTTCAAACGTGCCGGTTTTTACGTACCAGCATTTTCGCCATTTTGCGATCGTTAAACGTTCAACGGGATAAATGACGGCACAAAACCAAATACGCACCGTTTTATGCTTGCTTTTACGCTAAAACGCGGCATTTTAAAGCTCAAAATGCGCGTTTGCCAAAATGCTTCGCCATTTCAGACGCCGCGAAACACCCCAAATGCAATATATCAAAACAATGTACTGTTTATGCTGCCATGACAAAGCCCAAAATCGCGCCGTTTGCCAAAATGCCATTTCGCATTTTGTGACGCTAAACGTCCAACATACGATAATTAAAACGAATAATAAAAAATTCGTCGTTTTATGCTGCTCATGCTGAAACGCAGATTAAAGCTCAAAAACGTGCTGTTGTTTCATAGAATAATTTCAAGCATTTTAGATCGTTAAAATCGTTCAAATAGACGCACATTAATAAAAAACGAAATAATCAAAAATTCGCCGTTTCGCTGTTTTACGCGTTAAAACGCAGATTAAGCCCAAACGCTCGTTAAAAATACGCATTTTCACATTTTGATCGTTGAAATCGTTCAACAAGCTAAATATTAATAAAACGAATAATAAAATTTCGTCGTTTTGGTTTTATTTTAAACGCAGATTAAAGCTCAAAACGTGCTGTTTTGCTAAATAAGCATTTTCAAGCATTTTAGATCGTTGAAATCGTTCAAATAGAAGCAATATTAATAAAAACGAATAATAAAAATTTACCGTTTTTATGCTGTTTTACGCTAAAAACGCAGATTAAAAGCTCACAAAACGTGCTGTTTTGCTAAAATAAGCATTGCGACATTTTAGATCGCTGAAATCGTTCAAATAGAAGCACATTAATAAAAAACGAATAATAAAAGACTAATGTTTTTATGCTGTTTTACGGGTTAAACGCAGATTAAAATTCTCAAAACGTGCTGCTTTGGCTAGAATAAGCATTTTCGCTATTTGTAGTCGTTGAAATCGTCAAACAGACGCAATATTGCAATGAAAAACGAATAATATAAAAAAATTCGTCGTTTGAGCGTTTACGCGTTAAACGCAGATTAAAAGCTCGCTGTTTTTGCTAAAATAAGCATTTTCAAGCATTTTAGATCGCTTTAAATCGTCAAATAGACGCAATATTAATAAAAAAACGAATAATGCACGGTCGTTCAAGTGCTGTTTTACGCGTTAAAACGCAGATTAAAAGCCTCAAAACGTTAAGTTCGGCGGCAAACGCGTAATTTCAAGCATTTTAGATCGTTGGAAATTCAAATAGAAGCAATATTAATAAGAAACGAATAATGCAAAGTACGCCCCTGCTCGCCGGAGTGCTGCTTTACGCGTTAAAACGCAGATTAAAGCTCAAACGTGCTGTTTTACTAAAATAAGCATTTTCAAGCATTTAGATCGTTGAAATCGTTCAAAGAGAAGCAATATTACCAAAAAAACGAATAACAAATTCGTCGTTTTATGCTGTTTTACGCGCTAAAAACGCAGATTAAGCTCAAAACGTAGCTGTTTTGCTAAAATAAGCATTTTCGCTACCAGATCGCGAAACCGTCTGCTAAATAGACGCAATATTAATAAAACGAATAACAAAATTTCTGCCGTTTTAGTGTTGTTTTACGCGTTAAAACGCAGATTACCAAAAACGTGCCATAAATGCTACTGCGCTACTCAGACGTTGGAACGTTCAAATAGAAGCAATATTAATAAAAAACGAACAATGTAATCACCTGTCGTTTTATGCTGTTGGCGCCGGAAACCCCAGATTAAAGCTCAAATCGTGCTGTTTTGCTAAAATAAGCGTATTTTCAAGCATTTAGATCGTTGAAATTCGTCAAGATGTAAATAAAAAATAAAAAAACGAATAATAAAATTTCTGTCGTTTTATGTTGTTTTACGCGTTAAAAACGCAGAATAACCTCAAACGTGCTGTTTTGCTAAAATAAGCATTTTCAAGCATTTTAGACGTTGAAATCGTTCGCTAAATAGACGCAATATTAATAAAAAAACGAATAATAAAATTTCTGTCGTTTTATAAAAGCGTTTTACGCGTTAAAACGCAGATTAAAGCTCAAAACGTGCTGTTTGCTAAAATAAGCATTTTCAAGCATTTTGTGATCGTTGAAATCGTTCAAATAGACGCAATATTAATGCAAAAAAACGAATACCAAAATTTCGTCGTTTTATGCGTTGTTTTACGCGTTAAAACGCAGATTAAAAGCTCAAAACGTGCTGTTTTGCTGCTAAAATAAGCATTTTCAAAGCATTTTAGATCGCTGAAATCGTTTAAATAGAAGATATATTAATAAAAAACGAATAATAAAAATTCGTCATTTTATGTTGTTTTATGCGTTAAAACGCATATTAAAGCTCAAAACGTGCTGTTTTGCTAAAATAAGCATTTTCAAGCATTTTAGATCGTTGAAATCGTCGGCAAAATAGGGACGCAAGCCATTAATAAAAAAAAAACGAATAATGTACCGTTTTATGGCTGTTTACGCGTTAAAATCGGCGAATAGTGTCAGTAAAACGTGGTGTATTGCTAAAATGCTATTTTCAAGCATTTTGATCGTTGAAATCGTTCAAATAGACGCAATATTAATAAAAAACGAATAATAAAAATTCGTCGTTTTGTTGTTTTACGCGTTAAAAACGCAGATTAAAGGTCAAAACGTGCTGTTTTGCTAAAATAAGCAATTCCAAGCATTTTAGATAGCTGAAATCGTTCAAATAGACGCACATTAATAAAACGAACAATAAAAAATCTTCGTCGTTTTATGCTGTTTTACGCGTTAAAACGCAGTTTAAAGTTCAAACGTAAAGCTGTTTGCTAAAATAAGCATTTTCTAAGCATTTTATCGTTGAAATCGTTCAAATAGAAGCAATAATAATAAAAAGAATACAAAAATTTATCGTTTTTATGCTGTTTTACGTTAAAACGCGTAGATTAAAGCTCGTGTTGTGCTGGTTTTGCTAAAAATAAGCATTTTCAAGCATTTTAGATCGTTGAAATCGTTCAAATAGAAGCAATATTAATAAAACGAATAATAAAAATTTGTCGTTTTATGGTTATTTACGCGTTAAAACTCCGCGAGATTTAAAGCTCAAACGTGCTGTTTTATTAGAATACATTTTCAAGATTTTAGATCGTTGAAATCGTTCAAATAGACGCAATATTAATGGGGTAAAAAACGAATAATAAAAAATCGCCGTTTTATGCTGTTTTACGTTAAAACGTGCAGATTAAAAGCTCAAACGTGCTGTTTTGCTAAAATACGCATTTTCAAGCATTTTAGATCGCTGGAAATCGTTCCACAGCGCATGTACAAAAACAGCGTTAAAAATTTCTCGTCGTTTTTATGCTTCTGACGCGTTAAAATGTGCAGAATGTATTCAAACGTGCTGTTTTGCTGTGTCAAGCATTTTCAAGCATTTTAGATCGTTGAAATCACAAATAGAGCAATAATAAAAACGAATAATAAAAATTCTGTCGTTTTATGCTGTTTTACGCGTTAAACGCAGATTAAAGCTCAAAACGTGCTGTTTTGCTAAAATAAGCATTTTCAAGCATTTTAGATCGTTGAAATGTTCAAATAGAAGCAGCAATATTTAATAAAACGAATAATGTACCCGTCGTTTTATGCTGTTTTACGCTTTAAAAACGCAGATTAAAGCTCAAAAACGTGCTGTTTTGCTAAAAATACGCATTTTCAAGCATTTTAGAACGCTGAAATCGTTCAAATAGACGCAAATATTAATAAAAAAACGTAACAATAAAACAAAATTTCGTCGTTTTATGTTGTTTTTGTACGCGTTAAAACGCTGATTAAAAGCTAAAAACGTGCTGTTTTGCTAAAATAAGCATTTTCAAGCATTTTAGATCGTTGAAATCGTTCAAAAGACGCAATATTAATAAAAACGAATAATAAAATTTGCGTTTTATGCTGTTTTACGCGTTAAAACGCAGAATAAAGCTAAAAACGTGCTGTTTTGCTAAAATAAGCATTTTCAAGCATTTTAGATCGTTGAAATCGTTCAAATGAAGAATATTAATAAAAAACGAATAATAAAAATTTGTCGTTTATGCTGTTTTACGCGTTAAAACGCAGATTAAAACCCTCAAAACGGCTATTTGTTTAAATAAGATTTTCAAGCATTTTGATCGCTTGAAATCGTTCAAATAGACGCAATATTAAAAAACGAATAATAAAAATTTCGTCGTTTTTATCCTGTTCTACGCGTTAAAACGCAGAATAAACCCTCAAACGTGCTGTTTTTGCTAAAATGCGTTTTCAAGCATTTTAGATCGTTGAATGTTCAAATAGAAGTAATATTAATAAAAACGAATAAAAAAAAAATTTGTCGTTTTATGCTGTTTACGCGTTAAACGCAGATTAAAGCTCAAAACGTGCTATTTGCTAAAATAAGCTTTTTCGCATTTTAGATCGTTGAAATCGTTCAAATAGAAGCAATATTAAAAAACGAATAATAAAAATTGTCGTTTTATGCTGTTTTACGCTTTAAAAACGCAGATTAAAGCTCAAACGTGCTGTTTTGCTAAAATAAGCATTTTCAAGCATTTTAGATCGTTGAAATCGTTCAAATAGAAGCAATATTAATAAAAACGAATAATAAAAATTCGTCGTTTTGTGTTTACGCGTTAAAAAACGCAGATTAAAGCTCAAACGTGCTGTTTTGCTAAAATAAGCATTTTCAAACATTTTAGATCGTTGAAATCGTTCAAATAGACGCAATATTAATAAAACGAATAATAAAAATTTCGTCGTTTTTATGCTGTTTTACGCGTTAAAACGCAGATTAAAGCTCAAAACGTGCTGTTTTGCTAAAATAAGTATTTTCAAGCATTTTAGATCGCTGAAATCGTTCAAATAGGAATTTTAAATTTAAAAAACGACTAATAAAAAATTTTCGTTTTATGCTGTTTTACGCGTTAAAACGCAGATTAAAGCTCAAAACGCTGTTTTGCTAAAATAAGCATTTTCGCATTTTGATCGTGAAATCGTTAAATAGACGCAATAAAAAATAAAAACGAATAATAAAAATTCGTCGTTTTATGCTGTTTTACGCGTTAAAACGCAGATTAAAGCTAAAAACGTGCTGTTTTTGCTAAAATAAGCATTTTCAAGCATTTTAGATCGTTGAAATCGTTCAAATAGACGCAAACTTAATAAAAACGAATAATAAAATTTGTCGTTTTTATGTTGTTTTACGCGTTAAAACGCTGATTAAAGCTCAAAACGTGCTGTTTTGCTAAAATGGGGCATTTTCAAGCATTTTAGATCGTTGAAACCGTTCAAATGCGTATTAAAAAAAAAAACGAATAAAAAAAATTTTCCGTCGTTTTATTTGTTTTACGCTTTAAAAACGAGAATAAAGCTCAAAACGTGCTTTTTTTAAAAAATAAGCATTTTGAAGCATTTTAGATCGTTTTTCCCCGTTCAAATAGAAGAATATTAAAAAAAAACGAAAAAAAAAAAACCCGTCGTTTTATGCTTTTTTTAGGGGTTAAAAGGGCAGATTAAAGCTCAAAAGGCTGTTTTGCTGTAAGATTTTCAAGCATTTTAGATCTTTTTAAAATCGTTCAAATAGAGGGCACATTAAAAAAAACGAATAATAAAAATTGTCTTTTTTGTTGTTTTACGCTTTAAAAAACGCAGATTGCTAAAAAACGGTTTGTTTTCCAAAATACGATTTTCAAGCTTTTTGATCGTTAAACCCCCCTCCAAATAGAAGCAAATTAAAAAAAACGAATAAAAAAACCCCCGTCGTTTTATGCTGTTTTACGTTTTTAAAACGCAGTTTAAAAAGCTAAAAACGTTTTTTTGGGCAAAAATAAGCATTTTCAAGCTTTTTTAGATCGCGGGAAACCCCGTTCAAATAAAGAAAATTTTAAAAAAAAAACGAATAATAAAAAATTTGTCGTTTTATGGTTTTACGCGAAAAACGCAGATTAAAGCTCAAAACGGCGGGTTTTCCCAAAAACATTTTCAAAAAGACCGTTAAAATTTTCTGAAGCTATTAAAAAAACGAAAAAAAAAAAAACCTGCCTTTTTTATGCTTTTTTCCCGGTTTAAAAACGAAGATTAAAGTTTCCAAAAGGGCTGTTTTGCTAGAATAAGCATTTTCAAGCTTTTTAAAAGGCTTTGGGAAACCCCGTTCAAATAGAGGGGCCTTTAAAAAAAAACGAAAAAAAAAAAAATTTCGTCGTTTTGATGTTTTTTTACGCTTTAAAAACCCTTAAAAGCCCCCAAAAAGCGCTGTTTTGCTAAAATAAGTTTTTCCTTTTAGATCGGGGAAATCTTTCGGGGGACGAAAATATTAAAAAAAACGAATAAAAAAAAAATCGTCGTTTTTATGCTGTTTTAGGGTTAAAACAAAAGGGAGAAAGTTAAAAACGTGTTTTGTTTTGCTAAAAAAAGGGCATTTTCAAGCATTTTAGATCGTTGAAATCGTTTTCCAAAACCACCCTTAAAAAAAAACGAAAATAAAAATTCGTCGTTTTTATGCTTTTTTACGCGTTAAAACGGGATTAAACCCTTCAAAACGTCCCGTTTTACTAAAAAAAAGCATTTTCAAGCTTTTTAGATCGTTGAAATCGTTCAAAGAGAAGCTGATTAATAAAAAAACGAATAAAAAAAAAATTCGTCTTTTTTATGCTGTTTTACGCTTTAAAAACGCAGATTAAAGCCCCCAAAACGTGCTGTTTTCAAAAAGCATTTTCAAAGCATTTTGGGATCGTTAAAACCGTTCAAAAGACGTAATTTAAAAAAAAGGGAAAATTTTTCGCCTTTTTTAAGGCTGTTTTACGCGTTAAAACGAGTTTAAAAACCCTCAAAACGGCTGTTTTGCTAAAATAAGAATTTTTCAAGCATTTTAGATCGGGGAAATCGTTCAAATAGAAGCAATTTTAAAAAAAACCCGAAAAAAAAAAAAATTTCCGTCGTTTTATGCTTTTTTACGCGCTAAACGCAGTTTAAAATTTTTCCAAAATGGGCCCCGTTTTTAAAATAAGCATTTTCAAGCATTTTAGATCGTTGAAATCGTTCAAATAGACCCCCAAATAAAATAAAAACGAAAAATTTAAAATTTTCTTTTTATGCTGTTTTACGCGTTAAAACGCAAATAAACCCCCCCCAAAAAACGGTTTTGTTTTGGCAAAAAAGCTTTTCCCCATTTAGATCGTTGAAATCGTTCAAAAGACGCAATATTAAAAAAACGAATAAAAAAAATTTCGTCGTTTTTATTGTTTTACGGGGTTAAAACGCAGATTAAAGCTAAAAAAGGCTTTTTTCAAAAATAAGCATTTTTAAGCATTTTAGATCGTTGAAATCGTTCAAATAGACGCACATTAATAAAAACGAATAAAAAAAATTTCTGTTTTATGTTGTTTTCCGTTAAACGGGATTAAACCCTTAAAACGTGCTTTTTTGCTAAAATAAGCTTTTTCAAGCTTTTTTAGATCGTTAAAACCGTTTAAAAAAAATATATTAATAAAACGAATAAATAAAAAACGTC
>NW_027046714.1:0-21634 GCF_025399875.1 Dalotia coriaria | reverse complement strand
TTTTTTTTGGGGTTTTAAAAGTTTTAAACTTTCCGTTTCAAAAGTTTACCGGGTTTTTTTTTTGTTTTTGGGAAAAACAGCAAAAAAACGACAAATTTCTATTATTCGTTTTTATTAATATTGCGTCTATTTGAACATTTCAACGATCTAAAATGTTTAAAAAATGCTTATTTTAGCAAAACAGCAGTTTTGAGTTTATTCCGTTTTAAGGGGAAAAACAATAAAACGACAAAATTTTTTATTATTCGTTTTTATTTTTATTGCGTCTATTTGAACGATTTCAACGATCTAAAATGCTTAAAATGCTTATTTTACCCAAAACAGCACGTTTTGAGCTTTAATCTGCGTTTTAACGCGTAAACAGCAAAAAAAACGACAAATTTTTTTATTATTCTTTTTTTATTAATAGCCATTTGAACGATTTCAACGTTTAAAAATGCTTGAAAATGTTTTATTTAGCAAAACAGCACGTTTTGAGTTTTTTGCGTTTTAACGCGTAAAACACATAAAAAACGAATTTTTATTATTCGTTTTTATTAATATTGCGTCTATTTAACGATTTCAACGATCTAAAATGCTTGAAAATGTTTTTTTAAAGCAAAACACCCGTTTTGAGTTTAATCTGCGTTTTAACGCGTAAAACGCATAAAACGACAAAATTTTTTATTTTTCTTTTTTATTAATATTCGTCTATTTAACGATTTCAACGATCTAAAATGCTTGAAAATGCTTATTTTAGCAAAACAGCACTTTTTTGAGCTTAAATCTGCGTTTTTAATGCGTAAACACAAAAAAACTACGAATTTTTTATTATTCTTTTTTATTAATATTGCTTCATTTGAAAGATTTCAACGATCAAAATGCTTGAAAATGATTATTTTAGCAAAAAGCATTTTTGAGTTTAATCGCGTTTTAACGCGTAAAGCAGCAAAAAAAACGACGAAATTTTTATTATTCGTTTTTATTAATATTGCGTCTATTTGAACATTTCAACGATTTTTTTGAAAATGCTTATTTTAGCAAAACAGCACTTTTTGAGTTTAATCTGCGTTTTAAGGAAAACAGCATAAAAACGACGAAATTTTTATTATTTGTTTTTATTTTATTGCGTCTATTTGCGATTTCAACGATCTAAAATGCTTGAAAATGATTATTTTAGCAAAACAGCACGTTTTGAGCTTTAATCTGCGTTTTAACGCGTAAAAAGCAGCATAAAAACGACGAAATTTTTATTATCTTTCATTTTTTATTAATATTGTCTATTTGAGCGATTTCAACGATTTAAAATGCTTTGAAAATGCTTATTTTAGCAAAACAGCACGTTTTGAGCTTTAATCTGCGTTTTTCTTTAACGCGTAAAACAGCATAAAAAAACGACGCAGAAATTCTTATTATTCGTTTTTATTTTTATTGCGTCTATCAAACGTTTTCAACGATCTAAAAATGCTGGAAAATGCTTATTTTAGCAAACAGCACGTTTTGAGCGTTAATCTGCGTTTTAACGCAGCCGCTACAAAAAACGACGAATTTTTATTATTCGTTTTTATTAATATTGCTTCTATTCTGAACGATTTCAACGATCTAAAAATGCTTGAAAATGCTTATTTTAGCTAAACAGCACGTTTTGAGCTTTATTCCGCGTTTAACGCGTAAAAACAGCAGAAAACGAGAAATTTTATTATTCGTTTTATTAATAATATTGCGTCTATTTGAACGTGATTTCAACGATCTAAAAAATGCTTGAAAATGCTTATTTTAGCAAAACAGCATCGTTTTGAGCTTTAATCTGCGTTTTAACGCGAAAAACAAGTATAAAATGACGAATTTTTTATTATTCGTTTTTATTAATATTGCTTCTATTTAAAACGATTTCAACGATCTAAAAATGCTTGAAAATGCTTATTTTAGCAAAAACAGCACGTTTTGAGCTTTAATCTGCGTTTTAACCCGTAAAACAGCATAAAAACGACGAAATTTTTATTATTCGTTTTTATTTTTATTGCGTCTATTTGAACGATTTCAACGATCTAAAATGCTTGAAAATGCTTATTTTAGCAAAAACAGCACGTTTTGAGCTTTAATCTGTGTTTTAACGCGTAAAACAGCATAAAAACGACGAATTTTATTATTCGTTTTTATTAATATTGCTTCTATTTGAACGATTTCAACGGATCAAAAATGTTTGAAAATGCTTTATTTTAGCAAAACAGCACGTTTTGAGTTTTAATCTGGCGCTTTAACGCGTAAACAGCATAAAACGACGAAATTTTTATTATTCGTTTTATTGCGTCTATTTGAACGATTTCAACGATCTTAAAATGCTTGAAAATGCTTATTTAGCAAAACCGCACGTTTTGAGTTTTAATCTGCGTTTTACCGCGCAAACAGCATAAAAACGACGAAATTTTTTATTATTCGTTTTTGTATTTTATTGCGTCTATTTGAACGATTTCCAACGATCTAAAATGCTGAAAATGCTTATTTTAGCAAAACAGCACGTTTTGAGCGTTAATCTGCGTTTTAACGCGTAAACAGCATAAAAAACGACGAATTTTTTATTATCTGCTTCCTTATTAATATTGCGTCTATTTAAACGATTTCGCAAATCGATCTAAAATGCTTTGAAAAATGATTATTTTAAAGCAAAACAGCAGTTTTGAGCTTTTAATCTGCGTTTTAACGCGTAAAGCAGCATAAAAAAACGACGAAATTTTTATTATTCGTTTTATTAATATTGCGTCTATTTGAGCGCGATTTCAACGATTTAAAAAATGCTGAAAATGCTTATTTTAGCAAAACAGCACGTTTTGAGCTTTAACCCGCGTTTAACGCGCGTAAAACAGCATAAAATCACTTGTTCTATTATCTGTTTTTATTTTATTGCGTCTATTTGAACGTTTTCACCAGATCTAAAATGCTTGAAAATGCTTATCGCAGCAAAACAGCAATGTTTTGAGCGTTAATCTGCGTTTTAACGCGTAAAACAGCATAAAACGACGAATTTTTTATTATTCGTTTTTATTAATATTGCTTCTATTTGAACGATTTCAACGATCTAAAATGCTTGAAAATGCTTATTTTAGCTAAAACAGCACGTTTTGAGCTTTATTCTGCGTTTAACGCGTAAAACAGCATAAAAACGACGAAATTTTTATTATTCGTTTTTTATTAATATTGCGTCTATTTCTGAAACGATTTCAACGATCTAAAAATGCTTGAAAATGCTTTATTTTAGCAAAACAGTACGTTTTGAGCTTAATCTGCGTTTTAACGCGTAAAACAGCATAAAAATGACTTTACTCTTTTATTATTCGTTTTTATTAATATTGCTTCTCATTTAAACGATTTCAACGATCTAAAATGCTTGAAAATGCTTTATTTTAAAGCAAAATAAAGCACTACGTTTTGAGCTTTAATCTGCGTTTCTTTAACCTGTAAAACAGCATAAAACGACGAAATTTTTTATTATTCGTTTTTATTTTTATTGCGTCTATTTGAACGATTTCAACGATCTAAAATGCTTGAAAATGCTTTACTTAGCAAAACAGCACGTTTGAGCTTTAATCTGCGTTTTAACGCGTAAACAGCATAAAAACGACGAATTTTTATTATTCGTTTTTATTAATATTGCTTCATTTTGGAACGATTTCAACGATCAAAAATGCTTGAAAAATGCTTATTTTAGCAAAATGGCAAACGTTTTGAGCTTTAATCGCTTTAACGCGTAAAACAGCATAAAAACGACGAAATTTTTATTATTCGTTTTTATTATAATTGCGTCTATTTGAACAAACGATTTCTACCGATCTAAAATGCTTGAAAATGCTTATTTTAGCAAAACAGCACGTTTTGAGCTTCATTCTGCGTTTTAACGCGTAAAACAGCATAAAAACGACGAAATTTTAGACATATTCATTTTTATTTTTATTGCGTCTATTTGGAACGATTTCAACGATCTAAAATGCTTTGAAAATGCTTATTTTAGCAAAAACAGCACGTTTTGAGCTTTTAATCTGCGTTTAACGCGTAAAACAGCATAAAAACGACGAATTTTTTATTATTCGTTTTTATTAATATTGCTTCTATTTGAACGATTTCAACGATCTAAAATGCTTGAAAATGTTATTTTGTGCGCAAAACAGCACGTTTGAGTTTTAATCTGCGTTTTAACGCGTAAACAGCATAAAAAACGACGAATTTTTATTATTCGTTTTTGCCATTGTTTATTTGAACGATTTCTGCAACGATCTAAAATGTGCTTGAAATGCTTATTTTAGCAAAAACAAGTTAATGCTTTGAGTTTAATCTGCGTTTTAACGCGTAAAACAGCATAAAAAACGACGAATTTTTATTATTCGTTTTTATTAATATTGCTTCTATTTGAACGATTTCAACGATCTAAAAATGCTTGAAAAGACTATTTTCGCAAACAGCACGTTTTGAGCTTTAATCTGCGTTTTAACGCGTAAAAGCAGCATAAAAACGACGAAATTTTTATTATTCGTTTTTATTAATATTTCGTCTATTTGAACGATTTCAACGATTTAAAATGCTTGAAAATGCTTATTTTAGCAAAACAGCACGTTTTGAGCTTTAATCTGCGTTTTAACGCGTAAAACAGCATAAAAAACGACGAATTTTATTATTCGTTTTTATTATTATTGCGTCTATTTGAACGATTTCAACGATCTAAAATGCTTGAAAATGCTTATTTTAGCAAAAACAGCAATGTTTTGAGCGTTAATCTGCGTTTTAACGCGTAAAACAGCATAAAAAACGACGATTTTTTTTATTATTCGTTTTTATTTTTATTGCGTCTATTTGAACGATTTCAACGATCTAAAATGCTTGAAAATGCATTGGCTTTTAAAGCAAAACAGCACGTTTGAGCTTCAATCTGCGCATTAACGCGTAAACAAAGTATAAAAACGACGTGAATTTTTTTATTATTCGTTTTTTATTAATATTGTTTCTATTTGAAACGATTTCAAACGATCTAAAAATGTTGAAAATGCTTTATTTTAGCAAAACAGCACGTTTTGCTTAATCTGCGTTTTAACGCTGAAAACAGCATAAAAAAACGACGAATTTTTTTATTATTTGTTTGTATTAATACTGGTTTCCTATTTGAACGATTTCAACGATCTATGCTTGAAAATCGCTTATTTGCTGCAAACAGCACGTTTTGAGCTTTAATCCGCGTTTCAACGCGCAAAAACGGCACAAAACGACGAAATTTCCTTTATTATTCGTTTTTATTTTTATTGCGTCTATTTGAACGATTTCAACGATCTAAAAATGCTTGAAAATGCTTATTTTAGCAAACAGCACGTTTTGAGTTTTAATCTGCGTTTTAACGCGCAAAAAAACATGCTACATAAAAAACGACGAATTTTATTATTCGTTTTTATTAATATTGTTTCTCATTTCCGAACGGGGATTTCAATGCTCCAAATGCCGTCGCTTTTATTTTAGCAAAACAGTTAATGCCGGTGAGCTTTAATCCGCGTTTTAACGCGCGCAAAACAGCATAAAAACGACGAATTTTTATTTATTTTTTATTAATATTGTTTATATGAACGATTTTCAACGATCTAAAATGCTTGAAAATGCTTATTTTAGCAAAATGTTTTATTTAATCTGTTTTAACGCGTAAACAGCATATATGGCAAACGACGAATCTTTTATTATCTGTTTTGCCATTAATATTGCTTCTATTTGAACGATTTCAACGATCTTGAAATGTTTGAAAAATGCTTATTTTGCAGCAAAACAGCACGTTTTGAGTTTTTAATCTGCGTTTTAACGCGGTAAACAGTACGTAAACGCATCTAATTTTTTATTATCTGCTTTTTATTACATTGCGTCTATTTGGAACGATTTCAACGATCTAAAATGCTTGAAAATGCTTATTTTGAAGCAAAAACAGTTAACGTTTTGAGCTTAATCTGCGTTTAACGCGTAAACAACAGCACATAAAAGCGCAAAACGACGAATTTTTTGGCGATTCGTTTTAGCCAATATTGCTTCTATTTGGAACGATTTCAACGATCTAAAATGCTTGAAAATGCTTATTTTAAAGCAAAAACAGCACGTTTTGAGTTTAATCTGCGTTTTAACGCGTAAAACGGCATAAAAACGACGAAATTTTTTATTATCTGTTTTTTATTTTATTGCGTCTATTTGAACGATTTCAACGATCTAAAATGCTTGAAAATGCATATTTTAGCAAAACAGCACGTTTTTGAGCTTCCAATCTGCGTATTAAGCGTAAAACAGCATAAAAACGACGAATTTTTTATTATTCGTTTTTGCCAATATTGCTTCTTTGACGCAACGATTTCAACGATCTAAAATGCTTGAAAATGTTTATTTTAGCAAAACAGCACGTTTTGAGTTTTAATCCGCGTTTTAACGCGCAAAACGGCATAAAAACGACGAAATTTTTATTGCCCGTTTTGGTTTTTATTGCGTCTATTTGAACGATTTAACGATCTAAAATGCTGGGAAAATGCTTATTTTGTGCAACAGCACGTTTTGAGCTTAATCTGCGTTTACCCGCGTAAAACAGCATAAAAACGACGAATTTTTATTATTCGTTTTATTAATATTGCTTCTATTTCTGGAACGTGATTTCAACGATCTAAAAATGTGTTGAAAATGCTTATTTTAAAGCAAAAAAAAAACAGCACGTTTTAGCTTTAATCTGCGTAACGCGTAAAACAGCATAAAAAACGACGCAAATTTTTATTATCTGTTTTTAATAATATTGCGTCTATCGAACGATTTCAACGATCTAAAATGCTTGAAAATGCTTATCTTTAGCAAAACAAGCGCACGCCTTGAGCCTTTTAATCTGCGTTTTAACGCGTGCAAAACAAGTTACGCAAAACGACGAATTCTTTTATTATTCGTTTTTATTAATATTGCTTCAATTTGAACGATTTCAACGTGATCTAAATGCTTGAAAATGCCTATTTCAGCAAAACAGCACGTTTCGGAGCTCCACCCGTTTTAACGCGTCGTTACTAAAAACGACGTAACGTTTTTATTACCCGTTTTATTAATATTGCTTCTATTTTGAACGATTTCAACGATCTAAAAATGCTTGAAAATGGCATTTTAGCAAAACCGTTAACGTTTTGAGCTTTAATCTGCGTTTTAACGCGTAAACAGCATAAAAACGACGTAATTTTTATTATTCGTTTATTAATATTGCCTCTATTTGAAACGATTTCAACGATCTAAAATGCTTGAAAATGCTTTTATTTTGCGCAAAACAGCACGCGACCCGCGTTTTAACGCCGCTGAAAAACAGCATAAAACGAATTTTTATTATTTGTTTTTATTTATTGCTTCTATTTTGAACGATTTCAACGATCTAAAATGCTTGAAAATGCTTATTTTAGCAAAACAGCACGTTTTGAGCTTAATCTGCGTTTTAACGTGTATAACAGCATAAAAACGACGAATTTTTATTATTCGTTTTTATTAATATTGCTCCTATTTGAACGATTTCCAACAATTCAAAATGCTTGAAAATGCTTATTTTAGCAAAACACAATACGTTTTGAGCTTTAATCTGCGTTTTAACCGCGCAAAACAGCATAAAAAAACGACGAATTTTTATTATTTGTTTCTTATTAATATTGCGTCTATTTGAACGATTTCAACGATCTAAAAAATGCTTGAAAATGCTTATTTTCAGCAAAACAGCACGCTTTGAGCTTTAATCAGCGTTTTAACGCGCAAACAGCATAAAACAACGAAATTTTTATTATTCGTTTTTATTAATATTGCGTCTATTTGAAACGATTTCAACGATCTAAAATGCTTGAAAAATGCTTATTTTAGCAAACAGTGCGTTTTGAGCTTTAATCTGCGTTTAACGCGTAAAACAGCACATAAAACGACGAATTTTTTATTATTCGTTTTTATTAATATTGCTTCTATTTGAACGATTTCAACGATCTAAAATGCTTGAAAATGCTTATTTTGTATAAAACAGCACGTTTGGAGTTTTAACTGGCGTTTTAACGCGTAAAACAGCATAAAAACGACGAAATTTTTATTATTCGTTTTTATTTCATTGCGTCTATTTGAACGATTTCAACGATTCAAAAATGCTTGAAAATGCTTATTTTAGCAAAACAGCACGTTTTGAGTTTTAATTCGCGTTTTAACGCGTAAAACAGCATAAAACGACGAATTTTTATTATTCAGTTTTTATTAATATTGCGTCTATTTGAACGATTTCAACGATCTAAAATGCTTGAAAATGCTTATTTTAGCAAAAAACAGCACGTTTTGAGCTTTTAATTCGTTTTAACGCGTAAAACAGCATAAAAAAGGACGCAGAAATTTTATTATTCGTTTTTATTAATATTGCTTCTATTTCTGAACGATTTCAACGATCTAAAATGCTTGAAAATGCTTATTTTAGCAAAAAACAGCACGTTTTGAGCTTTTAATCTGCGTTTTAACGCAAAAACAGCATAAAAGGACGAAATTTTTATTATTCGTTTTTTATTAATATTGCTTCCTATTTGAACGATTTCAACGATCTAAATGCTTGAAATGCTTATTTTAAAGCAAAACAGCACGTTTTGAGCTTTAATCTGCAATTTTAACGCGTAAAACAGCATAAAAAAACGACGAATTTTATTATTCGTTTTTTATTAATATTGCGTCTATTTGAACGGATTTCCAACGATCTAAAATGCTTGAAAATGCTTATTTTAGCAAAACAGCACGTTTTGAGCTTTAATCAGCGTTTTAACGCGTAAAACAGCATAAAACAACGAAATTTTATTATCTGTTTTTATTAATATTGCGTCTATTTGAACGATTTCAACGATCTAAAATGCTTGAAAATGCTTATTTTAGCAAAAACAGCACGTTTTGAGCTTTTAATCTGCGTTTTAACGCGTAAACCATGCTTATTTTCAGCGTTCGTTAATGTTTTGAGTTTAATCTGCGTTTTAACGCGTAAACAGCATAAAAAACGACGAATCTTATTATTCGTTTTTATTAATATATGTCTATTTGAACGATTTCAACGATCTAAAATGCTTGAAAATGCTTATTTTAGCAAAACAGTACGTTTTGAGTTTTAATCTGCTTTAACGCGTAAAACAGCATAAAACGACGTTCCTTTATTCGTTTTTATTTTCATTGCGTCTATTTGAACGATTTCAACGATCTAAAATGCTTGAAAATGCTTATTTTAGCAAAAACAGCATCGTCTTGAGCTTTAATCTGCGTTTTAACGCGTAAAACAAAGCATAAAAATGATGAATTTTTATTATTCGTTTTTATTAATATTGTTTCTATTTAAACGATTTCAACGATCTAAAATGCTTGAAAATGTTTATTTTAGCAAAACAGCATCGTTTTGAGTTTTAATCCGCGTTTTAACGCGTAAAACAGCATAAAACGACGAAATTTTTATTATTCGTTTTATTAATAATGCTTCTATTTGAATGATTTCAACGATCTAAAAATGCTTGAAAATGCTTATTTTAGCAAAACAGTTAATGTTTTGCGCTTTAATCTGCGTTTAACGCAAAACAGCATAAAACGACGAATTTTATTATTCGTTTTATCAATATTGTTTATTTGAACGATTTCAACGATTTAAAATGCTGGAAAATGCTTATTTTAGCAAAAACAGCACGTTTTGAGCTTTAATCTGCGTTTTAACGCTAAAACAGCATAAAACGACGAATTTTTATTATTCGTTTTTATTAATATTGCGTCTATTTGAACGATTTCAACGATCTAAAAATGCTTGAAAATGCTTATTTTAGCAAAACAGCACGTTTTGAGCTTTTAATCTGCGTTTTAACGCGTAAAACAGCATGCGCACGAAATTTTTTATTATTCGTTTTTATTAATATTGCTTCATTTGAACGATTTCAACGATCTAAAATGCTTGAAAATGCTTATTTTAGCAAAAACAGCACGTTTTGAGCTTTTAATCTGCGTTTTAACGCGTAAAACAGCATAAAAACGACGGCCTTTTTATTATTCGTTTTTATTAATATTGCGTCTATTTGAACGATTTCAACGATTCAAAATGCTTGAAAATGCTTATTTTAAAGCAAAACAAGCACGTTTCGAGCTTTAATCAAAGTTTAACGCGTTACAAAACAACGAAATTTTTATGCCTTCTTTTTATTAATATTGCGTCTATTTGAACGATTTCAACGATCTAAATGCTTGAAAATGCTTATTTTAGCAAAACAGCACGTTTTGAGCTTTAATCTGCGTTTTGTGCGTAAAACAGCATAAAAACTACGAAATTTTTATTATTCGTTTTACAATATTGCGTTTATTTGAACGATTTCAACGATCTAAATGCTTGAAAATGCTTATTTTAAAGCAAAACAGCACGTTTTGAGTTTTAATCTGCGTTTTAACGCGTAAAACCGCATAAAAACGACGAATTTTTTATTATCTTTCGTTTTTATTAATATTGCTTCTATTTGAACGATTTCAACGATCTAAAAATGCTTGAAAATGCTTATTTTAGCAAAACAGCACGTTTTGAGCTTTAATCTGCGTTTTAACGCAAAACAGCATAAAAATGACGAATTTTTATTATTCGTTTTTATTAATATTGCTTCTATTTGAACGATTTCAACAATCTAAAATGCTTGAAAATGCTTATTTTAGCAAAACAGCGTTTTGAGTTTTAATCTGCGTTTTAACGCGTAAAACAGCATAAAAACGACGAAATTTTATTATTCGTTTTATTATTATTGTTTATTTGAACGATTTAACGATCTAAATACGCAAAATGCTTATTTTGTGCAAAAACAGCAACGTTTTTGCAGCTTTATTCTGCGTTTTAACGCGTAAACAGCATAAAACGAAATTTTTATTATTCCGTTTTATTTTTATTGCGTCTATTTGAACGATTTCAAACATCTAAAATGCTTGAAAATGCTTTATTTTAGCAAAACAGCACGTTTTGAGCTTTTAATCTGCGTTTTAACGCGTAAAACAGCATAAAACGACGAAATTTATTATTCGTTTTTATTTTTATTGCGTCTATTTGAACGATTTCAACGATTCTAAATGCTTGAAAAATGTTATTTTGGCAAAACAGCACGTTTTGAGTTTTAATTTGGCTTTAACGCGTAAAACAGCACATAAAAACGACGAATTTTTATTATTCGTTTTATTAATATTGCGTCTATTTGAACGATTTCAACGATCTAAAATGCTTGAAAATGCTAATTTTAGCAAAACAGCACGTTTTGAGCTTTAATCAGCGTTTAACGCGTAAACAGCATAAAAACGACGAAATTTTTATTATTCGTTTTTATTAATATTGCGTCTATTGAACGATTTCAACGATCTAAAAATGCTTGAAAATGGTTATTTAGCAAAACAGCACGTTTCGAGCTTTAATCTGCGTTTTAACGCGTAAAACAGCATAAAACGACGAAATTTTTATTATTCGTTTTTATTTTTATTGCGTCTATTTGAACGATTTCAACGATCTTAAATGCTTGAAAATGCTTTATTTTAGCAAAAACAGCACGTTTTGAGTTTTATTCTGCGTTTTAACGCGTAAAACAGCATAAAACGACGAATTTTTATTATTCGTTTTATTAATATTATGTCTATTTGAACGATTTCAACGATCTAAAATGCTTGAAAATGCTTATTTTAAAACAGCAGTGTTTTGAGCTTTAATCAGCGTTTTAACGCGTAAAACAGCATAAAAACGACGAAATTTTTATTATTCGTTTTTATTAATATTGCGTCTATTTGAACGATTTCAACGATCTAAAATGCTTGAAAAATGCTTATTTTAGCAAAACAGCACGTTTTGAGCTTTAATCTGCGTTTTAACGCGTAAAACAGCATAAAAAACGACGAATTTTATTATTCGTTTTTACAATATTGCTTCTATTTGAACGATTTCAACAATCTAAAATGCTTTTGAAAATGCTTATTTTTGTGCTGCAAAACAGCACGTTTGAGCTTTTAATCTGCGTTTAACGCGTAAAAACAAAGCATAAAACGACGTGAATTTTTATTATTCGTTTTATTAATATTGCGTCTATTTGAACGATTTCAACGATCTAAAAATGCTTGAAAATGCTTATTTTAGCAAAACAGCACGTTTTGAGCTTTATTCTGCGTTTTAACGCGCAAAACAGCATAAAAAAAACGACGAAATTTTTATTATTCGTTTTTATTAATATTGCGTCTATTTGAACGATTTCAATCTAAAATGCTTGAAAATGCTTATTTTAGCAAACAGCACGTTGTGAGTTTAAGCCGCGTTTTAACGCGTAAAACAGCATAAAATGACGAATTTTTTTATTATTCGTTTTTATTAATATTGCTTCTATTTAAACGATTTCAACGATCTAAAATGCTTGAAAATGCTTATTTTAGCAAAAACAGCACGTTTTGAGCTTTTAATCTGCGTTTTAACGCGTAAAACAGCATAAAACGACGAAATTTTTATTATTCGTTTTTTTATTAATATTGCTTCTATTTGAACGATTTCACCATTCAAAATGCTTGAAATGCTTTATTTTAGCAAAACAGCACGTTTTGAGTTTTAATCTGGCAGTTTCTAACGCGTAAAACAGCATAAAACGACGAATTTTTATTATTCGTTTTATTAATATTGCGTCTATTTGAACGATTTCAACGATCTAAAAAAAAAAAAAAAAAAAAAAAATGCTTGAAAATGTTAATTTTAGCAAAACAGCACGTTTTGAGCTTTAATCAGTTTTAACGCGAAACAGCATAAAAACGACGAAATTTTATTATTCGTTTTTATTAATATTGCGTCTATCGAACGATTTCAACGATCTAAAATGCTTGGAAAATGCTTTATTTTAGCAAATCAGCACGTTTCCTTCGAGCTTTAATCTGCGTTTTAACGCGTAAAAAACAGCATAAAAACGACGAAATTTTTTTATTATTCCGTTTTTATTAATATTGCGTCTATTTGAACGATTTCAACGATCTAAAATGCTTGAAAATGCTTATTTTAGCAAAACAGCACGTTTTGAGTTTTATTCTGCGTTTTAACGCGTAAACAGCATAAAAACGACGAAATTTTTATTATTCGTTTTTATTTTTATTGCGTCTATTTGAACGATTTCAACGATCTTAAATGCTTGAAAATGTTTATTTTTGAAAACAGCACGTTTGAAGTTTAATCTGCGTTTTAACGCGTAAAACAGCATAAAACGACGAATTTTTTATTATCTTTCGTTTTTATTAATATTGCGCCCGCTGGAACGATTTCAACGATCTAAAATGCTTGAAAATGCTTATTTTACAAAACAACACGTTTTGAGTTTTAATCAGCGTTTTAACGCGTAAAACAGCATAAAACGACGAAATTTTGCTTATTCGTTTTATTAATATTGCGTCTATTTGAACGATTTCAACGATTCAAAAATGCTTGAAAATGCTTATTTTAGCAAAACAGCACGTTTTGAGCTTTAATTGCGTTTTAACGCGTAAAACAGCATAAAAGAGACGAATTTTTATTATTCCGTTTTTTTTATTAATATTGCTTCTATTTGAAAACGATTTCAACAATCTAAAATGCTTGAAAATGCTTATTTTAGCAAAACAGCACGTTTTGAGCTTTAATCTGCGTTTTAACGCGTAAACAGCATAAAAAACGACGAATTTTTATTATTCGCTTATTGCTGCGTCTATTTGAGCTGGGATTTCAACGATCTAAAATGCTTGAAAATGCTTATTTTAGCAAAACAGCACGTTTTGAGCTTTAATCAGGCTGCTCTTCTTAACGCGTAAAACAGAATAAAAAACAACGAAATTTTATTATTCGTTTTTATTAATATTGCGTCTATTTGAACGATTTCCAACGATCTAAAATGCTTGAAAATGCTTATTTTAGCAAAACAGTACGTTTTGAGCTTTAATCTGCGTTTTAACGCGTAAAACAGCATAGAAAACGACGAATTTTTTTATTATTCGTTTTTTATTAATATTGCTTCTATTTGAACGATTTCAACGGATCTGGGAAAATGCTTGAAAATGCTTTATTTTAGCAACAGCATCGTTTTGAGTTTAATCTGCGTTTAACGCGTAAAACAGCATAAAAAAACGACGAAATTTTTATTATTCGTTTTTATTTTATTGCGTCTATTTGAATGATTTCAAATGATCTAAAAATGCTTGAAAAATGCTTATTTTAGCAAAACAGCATGTTTTGAGCTTTAATCTGCGTTTTAACGCAAAACAGCATAAAAAACGCACGAATTTTTATTATTCGTTTTTATTAATATTGCTTCTATTTGAACGATTTCAACAATCTAAAATGATTGAAAATGCTTATTTTAGCAAAAACAGCACGTTTTGAGCCGCGACCCGTTTTAACGCGTAAAACAGCATAAAACGACGAAATTTTTATTTATTCGTTTTTATTAATATTGCGTCTATTTGAACGATTTCAACGATCTAAAATGCTTGAAAAATGCTTATTTTAAAGCAAAACAGCACGTTTTGAGCTTTAATCTGCGTTTTAACGGCGTAAAACAGCACATAAAAACGACGAATTTTTATTATTCGTTTTTATTAATATTGTTTATTTGAACGATTTCAACAATCTAAAATGATTGAAAATGCTATTTTAGCAAAACAGCACGTTTTGAGCTTTAATCTGCGTTTAACGCGTAAAACAGCATAAAAAAAACGACGAAATTTTTATTCGTTTTTATTAATATTGCGTCTATTTGAACGATTTCAACGATATAAAATGCTTGAAAATGCTTTTTTAGCAAAACAGCTTTTTGGCTTTTAATCTGCGTTTAACGCGTAAAACAGCATAAAATGACGATTTTTATTATTGTTTTTTAAATTGCTTCTATTTGAAACGTTGCAACGATCTAAAATGCTTGAAAATGCTTTATTTTAGCAAAACAGCACGTTTTGAGTTTTAATCTGCGTTTTAACGCGTAAAAACAGCATAAAACGACGAATTTTTTATTATTTGTTTTATAATATTGCGCTATTTAACGATTCAACGATCTAAAAATGCTTGAAAAGCTTATTTTAGCAAAACAGCACGTTTTAGAAGCTTTAATATGCGTTTTAACGCGTAAAACAGCATAAAAACGACGATTTTGTATTCGTTTTTATTAATATTGCTCCTATTTGAATCGATTTCAACGATCTAAAAATGCTTGAAATGCTTATTTTAGCTAAACAGCACGTTTTGAGCTTTAATCTGCGTTTTAATCGTTAAACAGCATAAAAATGACGAATTTTTATTATTCGTTTTTATTAATATTGCTTCTATTTAAAACGATTTCAACGATCTAAAATGCTTGAAAAGTCTTATTTTAGCAAAAACAGACGTTTTGAGTTTAATCTGCTTTTTATCGCGTAAAAGCATAAAACGATTTAATTATTCGTTTTTAATATTGCTGTCTATTTGAACATTTCAACGATCTAAAATGCTTTGAAAATCGCTTATTTTAGCAAAACAGCATCGTTTGAGTTTTAATCAGCGTTTTAACGCGTAAAACAACATAAAACGACGAAATTTTTATTATTCGTTTTTATAATATTGCGTCTGATTTAACGATTTCAACGTTTAAATGCTTGAAAAATGCTCATTTTAGCAAAACAGCACGTTTTGAGTTTAATCTGCGTTTTAACGCGTAAAACAGCATAAAAACGACGAATTTTTATTAATGTTTTATTAATATTGCTTTATTTGAACGATTTCAACGATCTAAAATGCTTTGAAATGCTTATTTAGCAAAACAGCACGGTTTGAGCTTTAATCTGCGTTTTAACGCGTAAAATCATAAAACGACGATTTTATTATTCGTTTTATTAATTTAGCATTTGAACGATTTGACGATCTAAAATGCTTGAAAATGCTTATTTTAGCAAAAAACGTTTTGAGTTTTAATTCTGCGTTTTAACGCGTAAACACATAAAACGACAATTTTTATTATTTGTTTTTATTAATATTGCGTCTATTTGATCGTTTCAACGATTAAAACGCTTGAAAATGCTATTTTAGCAAAACAGCTACGTTTTGAGCTTTAATCTGCGTTTTAACGTAAACAATATAAAACGACGAATTTTTATTATTCGTTTTATAATATGTTTATTTGAGCGTTTCAAGGGTCAAAAAATGCTTGAAAATGTTTATTTTAGCAAAATACATGTTTTGAGTTTAATCTGCGTTTTAACGCGTAAAAGCATAAAACGAAATTTTTATACCGTTTTTTATTATTTTTTTTTTGAACGATTTCAACGATCAAAATGCTTGCAATGCTTATTTTAGCAAAACAGCACGTTTGAGTTTTGATCTGCGTTTAACGCGTAGAAAGCTAAAACGACGAATTTTTATTATTCGTTTTATTGATATTGCGTCATTTGAACGATTTCAACCATCGAAAATGCTTGAAAATGTTTTATTTTAGCAAACAGCACGTTTGAGTTTAATCTGCGTTTTAACGCGAAAAAGCATAAAACGACGAATTTTTATTATTCGTTTTATTAATATTGCTCTATTTGAACGATTTCAACGATCTAAAATGCTTGAAAATGCTTTATTTTCGCAAAAGCACGTTTGAGTTTAATCTGCGTTTTAACGCTAAAACAGCATAAAACGACGAAATTATTATTATTCTTTTTTATTAATATTGCGTCTATTTGAACGATTTCAACGATCTAAAATGCTTGAAAATGCTTATTTTAGCAAAACAGCACTTTTTGAGTTTTATTCTGCGTTTTAACGCGTAAAACAGCAAAAAAACGACAAAATTTTTATTTTTCGTTTTTTATTTTTATTGCGTCTTTTGGAACGATTTCAACGACCCAAAATGTTTAAAAAATGTTTTTTAAAAAAAACAACGTTTTGAGTTTTTAAAGGGGGTTTTTAAGTAAAACAGCATAAAAGGGCCAATTTTTTTATTTTGTTTTAAAATTTTGGGTTCTATTTGAACGATTTCAACGATCAAAAAATGTTTTGAAATGTTTTTTCCCCAAAACAGCACTTTTTGAGCTTTAATCTGCGTTTTAACGCTTTTAAACAGCAAAAAAAGGGCAAAATTTTTTTTTTATTGGTTTTTAAATTGCTTCTATTTGAACATTTAAAGAAAAAAAATGTTTTTAAAATGCTTTTTTAGCAAAACACCCTTTTTGATTTTAATCTGCGTTTTAAGGGCGTAAAACGCTTAAAAACGACAAAATTTTTTATTTTTCTTTTTAAATTAAAAATTTCTATTTGAAGGGTTTAAACAATCAAAAATGCTTGAAAATGCTTATTTTGCAAAACAGCACGTTTTGAGTTTAATCTGCTTTTTTAACGCGTAAACAGCATAAAAACGACAAATTTTTTTATTTTTCGTTTTTATTAAAAATTGCTTCTATTTGAAGGGTTTCCAACGATCAAAAAAAGGGCAAAAAAATTTGCTTATTTTGGAAAAACAGCACGTTTTGAGTTTTTAATCCCGTTTTAACGCGTAAAACAGCAAAAAAAGAAAATTTTTATTCGTTTTTATTAATATTGCCTATTTAAACGATTTCAACAATCAAAATGCTTGAAAATGCTTTTTTTTTAAAAAAAACAAAACTTTTTTTGGTTTTTAATCTGCGTTTTAACGCGTAAAAAAACTTTAAAAGGGCAATTTTTTATTATTCGTTTTTATTAATATTTTCTTTTTGAACGATTTCAACGATCAAAAATGCTTGAAAATGTTTATTTTAGCAAAACAGCACGTTTGGGGCCTTTAATCTGTTTTAACGCGAAAAAACAACTTTAAAAATGACAAAATTTTTTATTATTCGTTTTATTAATATTTTCTTTTTAAAAACTTTTTAACGATTTTAAAATCGCTAAAAAGTTAAAAAAGCAAAACACCCGTTTTGGGGGCCTTTAACCCTGCTTTTTAAGGGTAAAAAAACAAAAAAAACGACTTTTTTAATTATTCGTTTTTTTAAATTTGCTTCTATTTGAAGGGTTTTTCCCTGATCTAAAATGTTTTGAAAATGCTTTTTTTTTAAAAACACTTTTTGAGTTTTAATCTGCTTTTAACGGGGAAAAACAAACAAAAAACGACAAAAATTTTTATTATTCGTTTTTATTAATATTGCTTTTTAAAAAAGATTTCAACGTTTAAAAAATGCTTGAAAATGCTTATTTTTGCAAAACGGCACGTTTGGGGCTTTAATCTGCTTTTTTAACGGGGTAAAAAACAAAAACGACAAATTTTTTATTATTCGTTTTTATTTTTTGCTTTTTATTTGAACATTTCAAGATCAAAATGCTTAAAAAATTTTTTTAAGCAAAACAGCACTTTTTGAGTTTAATCTGCTTTTTAACGCGTAAAAAAACATAAAAACGAGGGGAAATTTTTATTTTCGTTTTTATTAATTTGCTTCTATTTGAAAGTTTCAACGATCTAAAATGCTTGAAAATGCTTATTTTGAAAACAGCACTTTTTCAATCTGCTTTTTAACGCGTAAAACAGCAAAAAAAGGGCAATTTTATTATTCTTTTTTTATTAATATTGCGTCTATTTGAACGATTTAAACGATCAAAAATGCTTAAAAATGTTTTTTTAAGCAAAACACCCACTTTTTGGTTTTTTAAATTCTGCTTTTTTAACGCGTAAAACAGCATAAAAACGAGGGGAATTTTTATTTTTCTTTTTTAAAATTTTGGCGCTTCTATTTAAAACGTTTTCCCAACGATCGTTTGAAAATGCTTATTTTGCAAAACACCCGGTTTTTGAGTTTTTAATCTGCGTTTTTAACGCGTAAAACGCGTTTCGAAAAACCATTTCTTTTTAATTTTTTTGCTTTTTGAACGTTTTCCCCAACGATCTAAAATGTTTTGAAAATGTTTTTTTAAGCAAAACAGCACGTTTTGGGGGCCTTTAAATTCTGCGTTTTAACGCGTAAAAAAACAAAAAAAAGGCCAAAATTTTTTATTATTCGTTTTTTTTTTTGCTTCTTTTTTAAACGATTTAAACCGATCTAAAAGGGCCAAAAAATGCTTATTTTAGTAAAACAGCACGTTTTGAGTTTAACTCGTTTTAAGGGTAAAAAAATAAAACGCGAAATTTTTTTTTCGTTTTTTTTTAAATTTTCCCGTCTATTTGAACGGTTTCACGATCAAAAATGTTTAAAAATCTTTTTTTAGCAAAACAGCATTTTTTGAGTTTTTTCTGCGTTTAACGCGAAAAACACAAAAAAACAAAAATTTTTTATTTTCTTTTTTATTTTTATTGCGTCTTTTGAACGATTTCAACGATATAAAATGCTTGAAAATGTTATTTTGAAAAACAGCACGTTTGATTTTTAATCTGCTTTTTTAACGCGTAAAACAAAAAAAACGACGAATTTTTATTATTCGTTTTTTTTTTTAATATTGTCAATTTGAACATTTCAACGATCAAAAATGCTTGAAAATGCTTATTTTAGCAAAACAGCACTTTTTGAGTTTAATCGCGTTTTAACGCGTAAAACAGAAAAAAACGAAATTTTTATTGTTTTTTTTTATTAATATTGCGTCTTTTTTGAACGTTTAACGATCTAAAATGCTTAAAAATGTTATTTTAAAAACGACGTTTTGAGTTTAATCTGCGTTTTAAGGGAAAAAACAACAAAAAAACGACGTTTTTTATTATTTTTTTTATTAATATTGCGTTTTTTTGAACGATTTCAACGATCTAAAATCTTGAAAATGCTTAAGCAAAACAGCACGTTTTGAGCTTTAATCTGCTTTTTAAAGCGTAAAAAACATAAAACGACAAATTTTTTTATTATTCTTTTTTATTAATATTGTTCTATTTGAACGATTTCAAGTCTAAAATGCTTGAAAATGCTTCTTTAGCAAAACACCCGTTTTGAGCAAATCTGCGTTTTAATGCTAAAACAGCAAAAATGCGAATTTTTTTATTCGTTTTTTTAATATTTTTCTTTTTAAACAATTTCAACGTTTAAAATGCTTAAAACTTATTTTAAAAACAGCCGTTTTGAGCTTTAATCTGCTTTTTAACGCGTAAAACACATAAAACGCTTTTTATTATGTTTTTTAATTTTGTTCTATTTGAACATTTCAACGTTTAAAAATGCTTGAAATTGCTTATTTTAAAAACAGCCGTTTGAGCTTTAATCTGCTTTTTAACGCGAAAAACACAAAAAAAACGCCGAAATTTTTTTATTCGTTTTTTTTTAAATTTGCATCTATTTGAACGATTTCAACGATCTAAAATGCTTGAAAATGCTTTTTTTAGCAGAACAGCACTTTTTGAGTTTATTCTGCGTTTAACGCGAAAACAGCATAAAACGGAAATTTTTATTCGTTTTTTTTTTTATTGCGTCTTTTGAACGATTTAAACGATCTAAAATGCTTGAAAATGCTTTTTTTGAAAACAGCACTTTTTGGGAATCTGCTTTTTAAACGTAAAACAGCAAAAAAACGCTTTTTTTATTATTCGTTTTTTTAAATTTTGTTTTATTTGAACGATTTAAACATCAAAAATGCAAAAATTTTATTTAGCAAAACACCCGTTTGGGTATAATTGCTTTTTAACGCGTAAAACACATAAAACAAAATTTTATTATTCGTTTTATTAATACGTCTATTTAAACATTTAACGATCTAAAATGCTGGAAAATGCTTATTTTAGCAAAACAGTATTTTTCAGTTTAATCTGCTTTTTAACGCGTAAAACACATAAAACGACAATTTTTATTATTGTTTTTTTAATTTATTCTATTTGAACTTTTTAACGATTTTGCTTGAAAAGCTTATTTTGGCAAAACAGCACGTTTTGAGCTTAAATCTGCGTTTTAATTAAACACATAAAATGACAAATTTTTTTATTATTCGTTTTATTAATATTGCTTCATTTAAACAATTTCAACGTTTAAAGGGCAAAAATGTTTTTTTTAGCAAAACAGCACGTTTTGAGTTTATTGCGTTTAACGCGTAAACACATAAAACGACGATTTTTTATTATTCGTTTTTATTAATATTGCGTCTTTTGAACGATTTAACGTCTAAAATGCTTGAAAATGCTTATTATAAAAACAGCACGTTTTGAGCTTTAATCACGTTTTAACGCGTAAAAAAACATAAAACGACAAATTTTATTATTCGTTTTTATTAATTTTCCTATTTGAACGATTTCAACGATGTAAAATGCTTGAAAATCATTTTAGAAAAACAGCACGTTTGAGTTTTAATCTGCGTTTAAGGGGTAAAAAAACATAAAACGACGAATTTTTATTATTCTTTTTTTATTAATTTGCTTCTATTTGAACGATTTCAACGATCAAAAATGCAAAAAATTTTTTTTAGAAAAACAGACGTTTTGAGCTTTAATTACGTTTTAAGAAAAAACAGCATAAAAACGACGAATTTTTATTATTTTTTTTATTAATATTGCGTCTTTTGAACGATTTCAAACGTCTAAAATGCTTGAAAATTTTATTTTGAAAACAGCCGTTTTCGCTTTAATCAGCTTTTTAAACGGAAAACACATAAAACGACGAAATTTTTTTTACGTTTTTTTAAATTTTGGTCTATTTAACGATTTCAACGATGTAAAATACTTGAAAATGCTTATTTTAGCAAAACAGCACGTTT